>NC_080036.1:1796932-1821932 GCF_030020395.1 Manis pentadactyla | reverse complement strand
TGTATGCCCTGTGGCTTCCAGGCCCAGCACTTGTCTTGCAGTATCTTTACTTCTTGAAAAATTATGGGATTTGTTGATTTCACGTGTAAGGCACAAATGCTAGTCAAGGGCTGTCATGAGGGAGGGAGGGAGGGAGGGAGGAAGGAAGGAAGGAAGAGGGAGGGAGGGAGGGAGGGAGGGAGAGGAAGGAAGGAAGGAAGGAAGGAAGGAAGGAAGGAAGGAAGGAAGGAAGGAAGGAAGGAAGGAAGGAAGGAAGGAAGAAAGAAAAAAAGCTAATAGAAGTAGCAGAGGGAAGGAAGAAAAGATGAGAAGATTGATGAAGTGTCAGACAGGGTTATTCAAGTCAATATTCTCTCGTAACTCTATTTCTATAAAACTCTCCATCACTAGTTTCACTAGCATGGTAACAATAAAAGGGGGGTATTCTCAGTGGAAATGGGGTGGTCAATGTTTGACTGACGGTAGGTTTCGGTACTTTATGCTGAGATCGCCATTGGGCCCCGGCGTGTTCCGTTCTTCAGGAGCACTGTCCTGAAAAGCTCCTGGGAAACTTATGTTCTCATCCTTTCCACACTGCTCGGCAGAGGTTAGTTAACCCTTAGCGAAAAGGCAGGTCAAAGCAAGGCCAAGAGTATAATAAAAAAAAAGCGAAATCAAGGTGGGTAATAGGGGGAGCCGGCTGCAAAGGCCCCTGCTTCGTGGGGGTCTTCTTCCAGCCTGAGTTTTGCTACACAGCTTGAATGGCATGGCTCCCTCAGCCACCCCTTTCTCCAACTTGCTCTCTTTCAATAAAACATAATAAACCTTTCAGGTTGCCTCTCCTCCCTGAGGCCGTCCACACTTCTTCACTCTTTAGGTAACTATCAATAAAACTTGTACTGTGCTTCATGACTGTGTCTCTGCCCTTCGATTCTTGTTGGCGGCGGGGAGGGACCAAAACCGAGCGCAATACACAACGCTTCCCCCTGACAGTTTCACCTACTGCACAGGGAGAGAGACCTCCCCAGATGTGGCTGCCCAAACAACACCGTGAACGTGTGGGATGACACCAAGGACTTCCCGCGGGGAGCGGTGGCGGTGGGGGCCGGGAGCCCCATCGATCTGGAAGATGATGGACGATGAAAACCCGGTCCTAGAACAGCGTTGCTTTAGGAGTGAGTGTGATCTCTGGGCCCACAAGCCAGGGTGGAGGAGCCACCCCCTGCCAGGCCTCCCTCGGCCCTGATCACTCCCTCTGAGCCTGGGTACGGCCTAGGAATGCGAACCGGCGACGAGATCTGCAAAGCGCGTCCGGCCCCTCCCTTCCCCAACCCCTTTGACTCGGATGGTCACACACACACACACACACACACACACACCAACCGCCCTCAGCACCCCCACAGCCCCACCCCGACCCTTCCAGGGAAGACATCTTGTATGGCGTCAGCCTCCACGCCCAGGATTCTCAAAGGGTTCACGGGGTTGCCTGGGTTACGAAAGGGAGGCTGAGTTCGGTCTCCGCTTTCAGGGGCGTATCTCAAGAGATCCCGCCCTTATCCCCCATCCCCCACCCCCACCCCCCGCCATTTGCATGCTGCAGCCTGTGGGTGGGGGAGTTGAAGAGAGACATTCAATGGAGAGAAGCCCCGAGGGGGAAGTCAAATGCTCCCATTGAATTGGACCGGGGGGAAGTTTCTGCATTTGAAAGGAGCGATTGAAGGAAGCCCGCTGAAGTCGATCGTCCCTGACCCTCCCCTCCCCCACTCCCGAGTGAGCCCGGCTGACTCGGTGGGAACCGAAAGCTGGGGGTTTCGTGCCGAGGGGGGGGGGTGAACTAAACTCCTGGTCCCCGGGGAAATTGCACAGGGGAAAAGCCGAGTTGGTATCTCAGACGGAGCGGGGTCAAGGGGATGAGATGCTTGTGGACGACACAGGGAGGGCTGTTCGGTGACCTCCCGCCTTCCCCTTCCTCTGAATGAGAAGAGGGCAGAGGGGAACGGGTGGGGGTGGGGGTGGGGGCGGGACCCGGATGTGACCGTCAGCCTGCCCGGGGACTGAGGCTGGGGGGCGGCGGTGGCGGCGGCGGCCCCGCCCTGCCGCCCCTGGCCGCTCGATCCGTTCGTTCTGGGACCTGCGGGCAAGGGCAAGAAAAACACATGCCCGACAGCGGGGTCGCTTTGGCTAGGCGGACTCACCCCAGCAGCGCGGCTTCATGCCTCACGTCATGGTCGCTCCCACTCCCCCAGCCCACCCCAGCCCCGACTCTAGCCAGGGAGACAGACAGTCAGGAATTTTCTGGTTGAGCCTGGGTCGGTCAGAGACATAGGTCATGGATGCCTCCCCACCCACAAGAAGGTGGAACCACCCACCTGGGAGATGGAGGAGGAGACTTTCGTCCCCACGTGGAGGTGACCCCATCCAAAATCATAATAAAAATAACAACCGTTTTCTTTGGAAGACTTCCTTCCTTCCTTCCTTCCTTGCCCTGCCTTGAGAAAAACCCTCCCTTTCTGTCGTCTCTCTTCTCTCTCTCGTCACTAGGTGGCGTGCTTGCCTGATTCAGAGATCACTTCCTCAAGCCGAGGGGATCTGCTGGCCAGGGACCTTGGCCCAAGTGTGTTTTCGAACAGAACAGTTGATGTTCTAGGGTACCCTTGGTGGGGATGAGCAAAGCCAAACTCCCCTCCTCGCTGACAAGTCCTCAGAACTCTCAGGAGAGCGACCGAGAGGACGGATCTCGGAGACGGAAAGGCTTCTTGAGCCCTGACAGATGCTAGCCAGCCGGGAGGAGGACTGGACTTGAGGCCTGGGATGGGGACGAGAATGGTCTGCTTCGCCAGCAGGCAGGCCCGGTTCACGGGAACGCTATGTCCACCCGCCTCAAGAAACGGGGCGTGGTTAGGAGGGTGCGGGGCCGGGGACACCCGCCTCCAGGGGGAAAAAAAAAAAAAAATAGTCGTTTCCCTTCCCCTGGGACGATGGCTGGCTCCAGCGGGGCGAGCCCGGGAACGGGTGGTTGGTTGGTCAGTCAGTCCATAGACAAGGCTGGTAGACGACTCGTGGGGGATGGCCAGACGCTGGTCCCACACAAGGTGTGTGGGCGGGGGGTGCAGTGGTTCTGGGGTCCGTCTGGACAGTGGCCGCAACGACTGCATGTCAGAAATGTGGAGCTGGCCACTGAGCGACCTGGCCCCTGGCCGGCCTAGCCGGTGGCCAGCGGCATCCTCTCCCTGTCCCCCCGGCCCCCGTTCCGCAGCCCTCTGTCCTGTGGCTTGATTTGGGCTGGCTGTCTCACCCCTTCCTAACCAGCCCCCCACTCCCCCTTTTCGTCACGATCTTTTGTAGAGCTGTAACGTGTGTTTTATGTTTCTATTTTACCTAGGCCCTTTTATGGTCAGGGCATCGTCCGTCCCCTGTTGCTAGGAAAGCTCATTCCCAAGGAGGTCATGCCCCTCGGAGGAGGGCGATTGAAACATGACTTCGGATGAGATGAGATATTCCCGGCCCGTGACAAGTCCAGGGCAGCAACAAGACAAGACGGAAGGAAGGAAGAAATAGGGGAAGAGGAAGGGGGTGGGGGCTGAGGGGAGCGGGGAGGGAGAGCCAGAGAGAGACAGAGACAGAGGGAGAGGGAGAGGGGGAGAGAGGGAGAGAGAGAAGAGGATGAACTATACTATCTATCCGTCAACTGTCCTCATCAGGGATCCTCAATTTCCTTTCCTTAAGGAAGAGCATCTTTTTCAGGGAAAGGCCTAGATGGCTCATTCGCTCTGTCCAGCAGGCAAGCATTGTGCTGTCTGTGGTTTCGTTCCCAGGCTGACATCATGGCGAGGAACAACGGGTACGAAGGTTCCATGAAATAACACCAAGCACCCGTGACGGTAGAGCAACACAGACCGTCGGTAAGACGGTTTTCATCCACGAGCCCCGTGACCCCGACCGTCATTCTGCCGTCTCCCCTAAGTCGGGGTTGGATCCCTCAGGGCCCTTATTGGTATAAGAGCGACAGCCCGATGAAACCCCACCGTTTTAGGCATTTCAGGAGGGTGCCTGGGCTTGAGATTTCCGGGACCCCACGCCTCATGTGCAGTGCTCAGAAGGATGACGACAGGAGAGGAAATCTAAGGGATACGAAGGAGGGTGGTTGTGAATCTCTCAGGACACACAGGCCTGGTCCGGACCCTTAGGTGGAAGCGGTCCGCTCTGCGATGGCAGCGGCGGCTGCTTCCCTTCCTAGTCATGCGGAATCGGAGATGGCAGATCGGGAGTGCCGGACGGACGGGTCACTAGGTGGATTAGCCTTCCCCCTGACCCCACCCCCACCCCCACCCCCACCCCCACCCCCACCCCCACTTTGTAATATTTCATTTCATTTTATTTTATATTTTATTTTGGGGGGTGGGGGTGGGGGGTTTAAAGGTTAGTTAACACGGATCCAGGCGTCGACTCCCTGGGCTCTGGCTCCACGGGGCATCACAGGAAGTACTTGGACATATGTCAACGTGTGAGGTTGGAAAGAACTTCTGTGGGTGGGGGTGAGCTGAGCCGTCTCTTTGGGCAGCACACAAACTGTCCGGGTTGGATTGGGTTTCCCACGGCCCTGACCGACTGTGGATGTCTGCAACCACCCACCCACCCACCCACCCACCAAGGAGCCCGTCTTCATGTCTCTCTGAGTCGGGACCAGGCTGCTTCTGTGTCGCAGAGACATCAGGATGTCGAGCGTCTGACAGCCAGGGGGTTCGGATCGGGTTTGGTGTGCTGGTAGGAGAGAGGCATGCACTGGATCCACCTGGGCCACCAGCTTTATGGATTCGGTGGCTGCTGCCACCTTGGTGGGCCAGTCAGCTAGGGCATGTCCCCAAAGCCCAGGTTTCGTTCCTTCCACGGGAGCCTCCGTTTGGATGACAGCCGTATCGTGGGGTAACAGAATCATCATCGTCAGGGATCCGATGAGACTAGAACGTTCCCGATTTCTAGGAGTTCCACATCATTTCCAAAGCAGTGATGGACCCCTACCTACAAACAGAGCACACAGAAAGCTTTGTAGGCCTATCTTGTCGGACAGTGTTTCCCGTGGAAACTTCACACAATCAAAACCAGTTTAGCCACTTAGAATTGGACTGGAGTAAGTTTGTCTGAAGTATCAACACAGGTTTCTGGTTTCTTCCCTCCCTCCGCCTCCCCCTCGCCCTCTCCTCTCCTCTCCTCTCCTCTCCTCTCCTCTCCTCTCCTCTCCTCTCCTCTCCTCTCCTCTCCCTCCCTCCTCTCCTCTCCAGCTCCCTCTCCCTCTCTTTCTCACTCGCACTTACTTACACACTCCGTAGACTAGGATAACTGTGGTTAGGGTCCGGAGTCGACCACCACCTCTTCAAATAGACAGAAGATAATGCAAGTCACACAGCGAGGTTTATTTCCAGCTAGCTGGGGTCCAAGTGTCTGCCCGACGCAGCGGGTTTCCACAAGGACCCAGAGCACTCAAAGCCAGGGGTTTCTATGGCATTTTCGAAAAGCACTGACTCACAGTAACTTTCCATAAATTTTGGCTTGTGCTACATCCTGGGGGTTAAGCAAAAGCAAGATAAGACCACTCCTCAAATGTTAGGGTGGTTCAGCAAGATAAGCTGACCAGAGTCGCAACCGCCCGCAACCCGGTGTCCATGATTAACTTGTTCTTCAACACCTGTTTATCAAGCCTTACCCAGTTCCTCCTTTCCTGAGTCCTGCACTCAGAAAACGGCTCTTTGGCCCTTAAGATGGCCATTCTCATGCTAATTCATTCCTACACTGTGAAAAAAGATGCTTGGCTGTCTGTGTGCCCAGAGGGACAATGAAAGTCTTCACAGGCAAAATACGGGAGGGGACCCGGTTGCTGGCAAAACTCAGCTCTTTTACTAGGAAGCACACCACACTCCATTTTCTTAACGAATGAAAGACCCAATGAAGGCAACACCCAGCACAGGAAAATCGTTTGAAAAGTCGATGCCTTTAAAGGCAATGCACACACATCACACACAACACACACAACACACACAACACACACACAACACACACACACACACACACACACACACACACACACACACACACACACACACACACACACACACACACACACACACACACACACACACACACACACCAGCCCTTTCACAGTCTCTCACATAGGAAGAGCAGACCAATAGTCCCAGGACACTTTGTCTTCCTGACACAGAGAAAACTAGATTTTATTCTTGTGCCAGCTTACTTCTGCTATTAAAAATCATCTTAAAGAAACTCATTTAGATCGTAGCTGGCCTGATCACACACGTCGATTCTTTTCCCAAGGTTCCTTTTCACAGCCCTTCTGCAACTTTCTTCTTTATGTTCAGCTTTCGTCCAAAGATTTCCTTTTTTCAGGAACCAGCCTCTCACACTTTTAGGACACCATTTCTTTTCCTCTCTCAATTCCTCTCTTCCTTCCCTCTTTCCTTTCTGCCACCAGCCCCTCCCTCTCCCTCCAACCCCCTTCCTCCTCCCCTCCCCCCCCCAGTGAAAATGCATTTCTGTGTCTCATACCTTCTTTGACTGAAAGCATAAAGCATACGTCCCACTTTTCCTGCATACAGAGATGTTTCCTGTATTTATTATTGCCAGTGGCTTTTGTGACACTTAGAAGGATTCTTAGCTTGCCGAGACATCACTTCCTGTTTTTTTTTTCCCCCTTAATCTATAAAATTTTGGTTTCTGTTGTTAAGTAGCAAGCATATCAAAAATGTGTGGAGAACGACCACCACTCAGCTTTCATAAACCCACTTTTCTCATATGGAATATGTTTTCAGGAAGAAGTAACACGTGGCAGAGGCGATGGAGGCCTCCCGTGCATCACTTGAGCCCATTTGCCTCCTGTTTCTGCGGAGGTAAACATGAGCCAGATTGGGGTGTTCACCCTTCCCGTGTGTGTTCTTAGGCTTTTAGTATATGTGTCACAGCAGTCTTGCTTGGCATGTTCTGAAACGACGAAACCTTCTCACAGGGCACATCGCTTGGCCATTTCTTAACTCATCATGGTTCCTGAGGGGAAGCCAAAGTAATACACGTACCTTGTACTCATTCGTGTCGGCAACCAAAGATGACAAACAAACCTCTTGCACGGTCCATTTGCTAATGGGCACTGGTTCCAGGGTTCCACAGTTAAAACAGCAGTACTGCAGTGAACTTTCTGGACACGTCTCCGTGAGGAGAGTTGGCATGGCGAGAATGACCGTCGCCTACGATGCCCACAGGATGGGTGAGTGCATTGGCATCTCCAAATAAACTAGGTGTTGCGGACCACTCTCCGAGGTGATCGCAGAAGTCTCCCTGCCGCCAGCAGAGACGAGAGAGCCCACGGCTCCAAACTCAGCAACGTGGTAAGCATCGGGGTTCGGTTAGATTTTCACATACGTCCGCCCATCGAATGGCAGTGCCACGGTATCTCAAGGTTGTTTCCGTGTACAGTTCTCGGGTGACTGGTGAGAGGAAGTAGCTCGTCAGGGGGAAAAGGACTATTCCGGGATGCTCGCCTGTGAATCACCCTTCCCGGATTCTTGCACCATCGTCTGGATTTCCAGCGAGCCCTCCGTCAGTGACACGGCACGCAATCAGAAGTTTGGATTCTAGCATGAACGCATGTTTCGACCTCTGCTGTGTGTGCTTCTTGTCTGCTCTGGTATCCACGAGTCTTTCCTTTGCTTTGGTTTTCATGGACAGATCTTGGATCCATCCTTCCTGACAGGAAGTGTCTGCATAAATGGACAGCAGCCTGTGTGCTGTGCCATTGAGTCGCGGGTTATTTTCACCTTTCAAAAGCGTTTCCCCCCCACCCCCATGGAGGTTTGACGTCGATCTTGTGTGGCTATCCTGGATACCTATCAGCTACATGACGGATATTTATGTGCCTCGTTTCTCCAAGTTTCAGAGGTAGTAATTTTGCCTCCTCTCATTTCTGAATCTTAGACCGTTAGCATCATCAACTCCTCTGAAGCGTATCTGATATTTGTATTTGTTTGAATAGAAGAATCTTAATCTATAGAATAGGTTCCAGAGAAGTTATTACAGATGCATACCGTCTGTGTGATCCTGGTGCGAGCATATTACATCTTATTCCAGAACACAGTGCAGTGTATCAGACTTCCAATATTTGGATGTGCACTTTGAACCCCCGCCCCCACCCCCACCCCCACCACCCCCACACACATGTGAGATACACTTTTCACGGATGTCAATACAGTGTACGGGGTGGCTGGTGGGTGGGCACAAAAAACAAAAACAAAAAAGGACTCCCTGAAGTATATACTTTGGCCAAAATACTGGGACTCTTTCAACGTGAAAAGCAAAGCAGAAATATGGACTTTTAAAGACCCTACCTGTCTGGTATGTGCAGTGTAAATCAACGAGACGAATACCCGGGTCAGTAAAATGTTCACAAGGAAAGATTTCCTATGAACTCTCAGTAAGCTTGTCCACATCTAGCCCTCACGTATGTAGGCCGTTTGGGCAGCCGTGCGAAAACTGCCTCTTAAAGGATCAAGCATCAGAATCAGAGAGGAAGAGTTTGCAGTAGACTCACTGGCACCCGGATAGTTTAATGCACCTACATGTACATTTTACATCAGAGTCAAAATTGGAGTTCTGGTAATCCCGTGGAGACATCTTGCTGAAATGCCACGAAAATGGTTGCCGCGTTCCAAGGACCTAAACGACAACACCAAAGGAAAAAAAAAAGTCAATGCAGAGTTCAGTTCACTCCAAATATGTTTTCAGTCGCTAGTCTGGACCAGGCATTAGAGCTAAGGAAATGGTTCTCCTTCCTATGGAGTTTACGATCTAGTGAAAAAAAACTGCAAGTGACGGAAGGAACTGTTTGTCTCTTTCTCTTGGTGCCTGCCTCTGCCTCTTACACGTTAGCACGTTGACTCTGTAAACCATTTCTGGTGAGGAAAATCAGCTTCCACCTCTCATCGGGAGAGTCATCTACTTTCATGCGTGAGGTTGACGTGCTGTGCTGTCACCGTGGACGGGACACACGGGACTTGCAGCAGCAGCAGCAGCAGCAGCAGCAGCAGCAGCAGCAGCAGCAGCCCAGAGTTCCAGACTGGGATAGGATAGGAACACTCGGGTCTACTTTCAGTCTCCTGGACTTTCATTTCTCTGGCTCTGGGTGAACCAGTTTCCAGCGAGGCATCCAACGGAACTAGGGGAACTGTTGACTACCTGGCATCCTCTAAGAGTGCCACTTCTGGGCGGGTACACAAAAACTAGCCAAACTCCCAAAAGGCGTAAAGGAGGAGCACACTGGTAAGGTCCCACGAGATCCAGAGCTCCGAGGCGACTCTTGCTCAGTGGGAAGGCAAGAGGGGAATCGAGGCAAGGTGCAGGCCACGCTGGTAAGGAGTGCTCAAGTCCAGTGGGCCTGGCAGAGGAGGTGATGACCAATCGTTCTAAAACTTCCAGAAAATTCTAATAAAAGATGTTATGTTAAGCACGAAGGCTGATTTAAGTGGAACCGAAATGGACGTGTCCTTGCTACAATCAGCTGCCTAAGTTTACCGGCAGGCATTGAAGTGGATGGTATCTGCTAAATCTTTCCAGGCTCCAGGGCGAAGCGAGGGGACGCCCTCCCACAGAGAAAAGGCCGACCGACCGACCGACCGACCGACCGACCGACCGACCGACCGGGTGTGTCGCACGGCTGTCTTTCTCTCTCCCAGGTGGGAGCTTCCTCTTCAAGTTAAAGCCAGACACACACGCCTCTGGCTTGCCTTTCTAAAGAACTGGGAGGGATGTCGGTCCCCAGAGCCTGAAAAGGAAGAAGTGTCTTCTCTTCTGCCCACAAGCCTGACCTCAATACAAACTCTCGAACGGAGAGGCTTGGCCCCCAAGAGAAGTAGACAGTCTGATAAGGTGATGCAGCCAAATCTATTTTAATGCAAGGAAAGAAAATAGTCAAAAGTCCTGTGAACTACTACAATAGGGGACTCGTTCTCTAAATCTTTTTGGTGAAAACCTAGTCTACTTATTGAGCTCATTATCTTCAAAATTTTGGAGGTTCTCTTTTGTTTTTAAACTAGACTCCCCAAAACGGAAGAAATCTGTCTTCCGCAGCACGGCCTGGCTTTCAGTGACTGGTGCTAGAATGGTACTTGCATTTTATTTCCAGCCCCCTGGACACACACAGTCCCTATCATTTCAGAGCCTTCATTCAGCCCTGTTAGTCTGGGGCCGTCGAAACCTTTACCCAGTTATGTCAACTGCTCACCTTCAGAGTGTATTCTTGAGAACTGAGACACTTTGGGTCAAATGAGCTAAAAGGAAGCAAGGCAATTGGATATATTAGTAACTCAAATCTTTGTGTCGGTTTATCTGTCTGTCTGTGTATATGTTCTCTCATGAAAAGTATTGCTAGCTGTAGTACATTACATCTCAATCTGTATGTTGGTGTGTGTGTCTAAGTGGGTCAATGAGAAATCTATTTCTACCTCCGGATGGTACTAATAAAATGGATTTACAGACAAGCGCTTGTGAAAATTGGACGTTCTAAAACTTCCAGAAAATTCCAATAAAAGATGTGAAGCGTGAATGCTAATTTAAGTGGAACCGAAAGGGACGTGTCCTTGGGATTTTCAGCTGCCTACGTTCACCTGCAGTCATTTAGGTGGATGTTATCTGCTAAATCTTCCCAGAATAAAATGATTAGAGGCTTGACTCTGTCTCACATTCAGTCAAGGTTTGGCATAGTGAAGAATGAGTCGGCTAAGTGTGTAGCAAGCGAACAGCTCAATACTAATTGTGTGTTGCAGTGTGTAATCCCACCGAGAGCCTGAGAATTTTTGTCGTCACCTAAAATCTTAAAGTTTTGCTCAGTTCAGACATATTCTGTGCTTAGTGAGACTGTGCCTTAAAGCACACGATTCCAGAAATTAGTCAAGGTGCTCATAAATTTGTCCATCTAAAGAATGCTAGTGTGACGGCTTACAATAGCCTACTTCTCAGTGTTCACTGAAAATTGCAAGTTCCTAACGATTTTGAATTTTAACTAAAAGTATTTGAAGTCATGAGGAAAACATTTGTGCATGCTAAAAAAAGAACAAAAAACGGGTCTTTGGATAAAAGGAAGTAACTTTGTTCTAAAGTACAGCTGTTTCTTTAAAGAGGGAGAACACGGATGTGTAAGGAAAGTTGTGGAAAGCTTGTGGAAAAACGGATATGGTCATGCTCTGTGAAATAAAAGCAAATGAGTCTCGATATCAAGGACACGGCAAAATTCGAATTTTGTTTTCGGCGAAAAAGACAATGTTTTCTCAAACGGTTAGTCTGCTGCTCTTCGTGTTGAAAGATTGCAAAAGGTTTTCTAATTGTTTTATCAAAGCAGTTTCTCATGCTTCAAGTCTCAAGGAGTCGTCTGAGTATTGAAGAAAATGAGATCCCCCCAGTAAAAGGACTAAAAGCTAAACGTTGCTCACGACTGTGGAACCTTCTGTATTTGCCTTTGAGGTATTTTGTGGTCATGCTGGTTAAGTGGATAAGTATTGCTTCTTGGCAACGTATCATCTTATTGAGGCAAGTGCCGAAGAAACTTCCTTCTGACGGCGTCCCAGAATCAAGTTCAAAAAGGTGCTTATACCTCTACTTAACTCTGATATTTTCCCGAGGGCCCCTGGAACCTGTCAGAGGAATTTTTTCTCCTCGTCGGGGAAAATATTTGGCTAATTTGGCCTATTTATCTGACTGACACACACACACACACACACACACACACACACACGCACGCACGCACGCACGCACGCACACATTTATTTATTTGTTTATTTATTTACCTGGAGAGCACTGCCAAAGGGAATGATGCTAAACTTTGTGACTGAATGTTCTGTGTCACAAAAATAATCCAAATTTCCTCATGTCCACTGTCTTAGGGTAAGCTCTCTCATCAGATCTTTAACCGTTGTCATTTGTCAGTCTTTTGTCATTTCTAGTCACTGTTTTATTACTCCTAAGCTAGTCAAGAGCTAGATTTCAGCAGAACAGGTATTAGTTACCTAGGACGACTACGTAAACTAAGGAAGATGATTTTGTGGCTTTTTGTTTCGAGTGTTGCCCATAAGCTGCCAACAGTTTAGTAAATGACTGCCTGTATAAGCAGAACTGAAACTTTATCTTTCTACCTGATCCCTCCAGAATTTAAAAACTCTCCGTGGCTATTTTGATACTTCCTGGCAGTCTGTTTATTTGCATGAGTTCAATAGGAATCTGCTTTCCCTGTAAGAGGACCCATTAAAAACACTGGTGATATTCGCAAGGCTTTGACTGGAATGGGATACCTGAGAGGCACGTGTGTAAACTCAGATAGGAACGGACAGCTTTAAGGAACTAAGGTAGACCTGACAAAAGCCAACAAAGCCCCTTGGAAGAACAGGCCTGGTACCTTGCTTATAGGGTTCCCAGCAGCCTGACGAGGTGACTGAGGAAGGTCACCTCCTGGCAGGTACGGGAACCTCAGGATGTCTCGGGGACCTGGAGAAGGGAGGAATTCACCCAAATCTACAGGTACTGCAGGCAAAACCCGATGGCGAGTCTGGCTTGGCTATCTGGCCTCACGGGGCCTTTGAAAGTTCCATCTGAAATTCCTTGTGAAAAGTGCCAGCAAAGCCCATTTAAAAAAGCCTACGTAATCGATTGCTCTTCTGGATGCGTTTATGCAAATAATCGAGCCAAAGATTAGTTATTTTCTAGGGGAGAGTAGTATCGTTTCAATCACGCGGCCTTTATCTGTACTACATCCTAGTACTAGTCATGGGGACATAAACTGAATTCAGAATTCTAGTTTCCCCAGAAAATATCTGGCTACGATTCTCCAGATGTGTTAGTTGTTGTTCTTCTCCCCCCATCATTTCTATTAAAGTTTCGCTCTTTCCGGTTCCCATATTCCACCACGCATTCTTCATCTCATCACGTTGGTCCTTCCGGAATGGAAGATCCAACTGCAGATGTTGCTATTTAACCTCATAACGCCATTGGTTCTACCTTGCCTAGAGGCCATAAAACTGCAAATAGTCATAGAAATGGAACCCGGAATAGAAGTGCCCGTCTTCCGAGGGCCTCCTCAACTGACCGCTGATGGAGACCTGACTGCGCCCTTTAGTGCACCCCTTCTCAGCATGAAGCAGCCAGAGCGGTCGTCGTCGCCCCCCTTTCCCTAGCAGCAGCTAGGGTCTCTATCTGTAGAGGGGGGAATGAGACAGGGACCCGTGGGCTTAGACAGAGTAGGGTGAGGGCCTCCGGAGAAAGCAAGGCAAGACATTCACGGTCGAAGCCATGTCACAATCCATGTCAAGTCCCTATCGAAACTCTGTGTTCAGCGGTATGCAGAGTCGAGGTCACACTAATTCTCTAGGGTCGAGACACTAGACTAGGAATGTAGACATCTTCAGTGAGATCAGTTCCAGGTCAGAAGGCCAGGAGCGACTCGGCCTTGAATGTTTTGAGCGTTCGGCAAAGGCATCTCAGCATAACCCGTGACTTCACTGTCAACAGCCCTGGCAGACAGACAGCAACCCAGCCGGCCCATCTTGAGGGCAGGGCAGCACAGGGCAGGTGGTGCAAGTCCACACCCTAAGCCCTCAATTCTCAAAAATCCTCCACTGCCTCTAAATCCCCTAGACAACACACCACCGCAGGCTCTCTTGTTCCCTCCTGGGGTGAGCCAAGAGCCCCTTCCGCCCAACCCCCCCCCCACCTCTCTCACTTTATTTCTAAACAAAGAAAGCCTCTCCCTGGCTCTCCTACCTTGGGTGTCTGTGAAACTCATTCTTGGACTTCACAAACAAGAACCCTGGCATCGTCAACTCAAAGAATCGGGTGGCCACTGGAAAGGCTTCCTAGCTTTCTCCACCTACGTTATCCTCCATGGGGTTCTTTCCCTCTGGGTACCTAGTTTCTCACTGTCCTTCAGGGTCAAGAAGACCCTTCACCAGAAAACTCCTAGGGGGTGCTGAATATCACCTTCCGATCTTGTCAAGTTGTGACTCCGAAACTACTCAGTCTTCTTTCTTTGAAAATATCTTGTCGGTTTCCAGCCAGGACAGAGGTGAAATATCTTTGGCACTATTGAAAAACACCCCATTGGGTGTAAGGAGTGGAACTCCCCAAAGAGGGTGCAGAGGACATGACCTTCCTAGGCTCCAGAGCCACTGGCAGAGACAGCAGCAGGGAAGAATGGACGCCCCACCCACCCTGCCATAGGTGCCAGGTAGGCAGAAAGCCAAGCCCAGGTGTAGGATGTTCTGAGAAACAATGAAAGAAAGAAAGAAGGGAGGGAGAGAGACAGAGACAGAGAAAGAAAGGAAGGAAGGAAGAAAGAAAGGAAGAAAGAAAGAAAGAGAAAGAAAGAAATGGTAAGAAGGCAGTGGCTATTCCTGGGAGACCAAGGCTCCTCCTTAACAAATATGTCTGGATTTGGAAAGGAAGAGACAGTGTTACTTCCCTGCCTTGCTTGGACCCTACAGACACAGATTCGGAAGAGCTGCTTCCGGCAAAGATGTGGGCTTCTGCCAGTCCTCCCAGGATGCTCTCTCTATCTACCGGCTCTGGTCCCTACCAGATTTCCCCTTGGTGGCCGTGGAAAGGAATAAAGTAGCAGTTGGAGTTACATTCAGCATTACAGTCCTTCCTTTCTCCCCCACACTGACTTCACATCTCCCCACCCCCATATTTTCTCCCCTCATACATATCCTCTCAAGGCTTATTTGTCATTCGCTTTTTGTAACGACGCTTTCTTCGAGGCTATGCTGGGATCTGGAAGACTTTGCTTAGATTCTAGTTGGAATGCTCCTCCTAGTGGCCAAAGTTCTTCTAGGTCGTCATTACCCTGAGGGCTGGCAGTGATTTTTCGGAGCCCTCGCTTTCAACCCGTGGGATTTTCTAACATATTTTGGTTCAGCTGTGTCTGGCCACCAATGGTGCTGTCACTCACTTTTCTGTCCCATCGGTCACAGGGTTTCCAACAGGATGGTTATGAAGCTAACTCCTCAGGACGTAAAATGAGCTGAGTATGATTTGGCTAGATAGTCACAGCCTCCAGACCCATGGTTTCTGGTGACGGAAGGTGGCGCGCCTGCTTAACTTTTTCAAGTTTCAAGGATTCTCCTCCCTGCTGCCCACTGACAAATCCAAAACTCTCTGGGGACCGACAGGGAGAGGGAGGAAGGGAGGGAGAGAGAGAGAGAGAGAGAGAGAGAGAGAGAGAGAGAGAGAGAGAGAGAGAGAGAGAGAGAGAGGAGAGATGTGGAGATGGATGTCAGAAGACATCAAAGGGCTTCGTGAGCCCTGACCGATGCGAGCCAGAAGGAGGGGACTGGACTGAGGCCTGGGACAGGGACAGGAGGAGTCTGCTTCACCAGCAGCAGCCGGGCCCGGTGAACGGGATCCCTGTGTCCGCCCGCCTCAAGAAACAGGGCATGTTTAGGAGGGTGCGGGGCCCGAAGGGGAGTTTGTGGGTTGGGGGGCCGGCCCACCCCCCCAACTCCCACCCCCCAAAAGCGTGTCCCAGGTGTTCCGGTTGCACACTGCACTTGCACGGGGGAAGCGTGGGGACCCGTTTCCAGGTGGTGTGTGTGTGTGTGTGATGTGTGAGGTCAAGGGGCTTTGGTGAAGATTGTCCCGCAGGTTGGTTTTGCTCGCTCGCTGGCTGGCTGGCTCGACCCCCGCCCCTGGCGTCTTTTTCCAGGAGGGCGTGGATGTCTGACCGCCCCGATCCCCTTGGGCAGGGAGGCAGTCGGTCAGGGCTTTCCTCCCTTGAGTGGCCTTGGCACACCTTTGCGGGTAGGGCGGGGGCGTTGTGTATTTTCCTCGGTCGGCTCTTGCCTCTGCCGCCACAAAGAATGGAAGGGCAGAGACACGGTAATGAAGCAGCAGACCAAACGTTTTATTGTAAGTGACTGAAAGAGAGGAAAAGTGCAGGCCACCTCAGGGAGGAGGGGCGCCCTCGCCCCGAGAGGTTTCCGTTTTATTGGAAGAGAGCAAGTGTACACTTGGAGAGAGGGGAGTGTGAGATAAAGTTTGAAGGCATGAGCTTAGAAAGTGCAGGCGACCTCAGAGAGAGGAGCGCACCTACGGTTTCAGAGTCGGGTTTTCGGTTTTTATTTCATAGGCTAGGCAGTGGACGATGATCAGGAATGCTGCGACCCCGGGCCGGTTGCGGACCGGCCAAAGTGCCCCCAGAATATTCATCTTTGTTCAGACATTAAGTTTCTTCCTCCCTCCCTCCCTCCTCCTCCTCCAGAAAATATACTTCGTTGATCCCTCTCCTGGGTAATCAGCTTCTGTGTGGAAACATATCAGTCAAGATGGTCTGCCTTGCCTCCAGTGGGGGCTGAGGCGCCATCGGTTTGATTAAAATGCAATCTTAGCTTTAAGACAGAATTCTTCCTGAAGAGGCTGGGCCTTTGGGCAGGTGCTCAAGTCAGTCTGACGCTGGTATGTGCTCACTGACACGAGGAAAGCACAGGCTACGGCTGAGATGCTTTTCTTTGCCTGGGGAGTATTCACACTTCTAGGCCAACTTGCTCCTGGCCTTGGCGCTTTCTATCTTTTCACTGGTTTACTCTCTGGGGCCCTTCTAGTACGCTGACCGGCCTTCTTCTCTTTCCCGCCCGCTCCTCTCTGTGTTCCTGCCAAACACATGTGCCCGGAGTTCTGCTGGGTTCAGGCCGGTTTGGTTCGTGCGTCTGTCCATCGGCCGACATCACGACGAGGTCTCCGTGGGGTTGGAGCCTTTCCTTTATTCCTGTTTCCTGACAAGGCCGTCTGTGGCGATTCCGGTGACTTTGCCTGTCCCTCCCTAAGTCTTTAGGAAGAGAAACGTGTCCTTACAAAGAACACCCACCGTGTGGTGGTATACATACACGTGGACTCACAGGTATAGGTGTCTATGGGTACACGGGCACGCACGCCTATGAACGCGTGAGCGTATGCATGCGTGCTTGCGTGTATGTGCGTGCTTACTCTTTTCTTTCAATGCCAGAGGAAAATGCTACTCCTTGTGCTTGTTCTTCTTCTTGCTCTTGTTGTTGTTGTTCTTGCTCTTCTTTTCTTTCTTCTTGGTGTCCTTTCTTACCTTCTTCTTTCTTCTTGTTCTTTACATCTTTTCTTCTTCTTCTATCTTCTACTTCTTTGCTGTTTTCTCTCTCTTCTTCTTCTTCCTGTTCTTCTGCCTCCTCTTTCTTCTTCTTCCTTCTTTTGCTTTTCTTTCTCTCTCTCTCTCTCATCCTTTCTCCTTCCCTTTTTCCCTCCCTTTCTCTTTCTCTGTTTTCTTCCACCCCCTTTCTCTTCTCTCTCTCTCTCTCTCTCTCTTCTGTTCCTCCCTCCCTCTCTTCTCCCTGCCTCCCTCCCTTCCTTCCTTTTCTTTGGGGTGGGGATATCATTAATGAAGAACTACATGAGGAGCATTATGTTTCCTAGGCTTCCCCCATCACCAAGTCCGCCCCCTCCCCCCCACCCCGACGGTCACTGTCCATCAGCGTAGTAAGATGCTACAGAATCACTACTTGTCTTCTCTGTGTTGTATGACCCTCCCCGTGCCCCCCCACCCACATTATGTCTGCTAATAGTAATGCCTCCCCTTCCTCCCCCCCTTATCCCTCCCTTCCCACCCACCCTCCCCAGTCCCTTTCCCTTTGGTAACGAGTTACTCCATTCTTGGGTTCTGTGAGTCGACTGCTGTTTTGTTCCTTCAGTTTGTATTCTTTGTTCTTATACTCCACAGATGAGTGAGATCGTTTGATACTTGTCCTTTTCTGCCTGGCTTATTTCACTGAGCATAATACCCTCTAGCACCATTTCTTCTCATGGCCGAATAATAGTCCACTGTGTTTACATACCACATCTTCTTTATCCACTCATCTACGGATGGACGACTTAGGTTGCCTCCATTTCTTGGCTATTGTAGGTAGTGCTGCGATGAACATAGGGGTGCATCTGTCTTTTTTCAAACTGGGCCGCTGCGTTCTTAGGGTAAATTCCTAGGAGTGGAATTCCCGGGTCAAATGGTATTTCTATTTTGAGCTTTTGGAGGAACCCCCATACTGCTTCCCCCAATGGTGGAACTGATATACATCCCCACCGGCAGTGTAGGAGGGTTCCCCTTTCTCCACAACCTCGCCAGCCAACATTCGTTGTTGTTTGTCTTTTGGATGGTGGCGATCCTGACTGGTGTGAGGTGATAGCTCATTGTGGTTTTAAATGGCATTTCTCTGACGGTGATGAGCGATGTGGAGCGAGCATCTTTTCCTGTGTCTGTTGGCCATCTGATTTTCTTCTCTGGAGAAATGTCCGTTTCGATCCTGTGCCCGTTTTTTCATTGAATTATTTGCTTTCTGCCTGTTGAGGTGCGTGAGCTCTTAGTCTATTTTGGAGGTCAACCCTTTATCGGATCTGTCACCTACGACTATATTCTCTCATACTGTAGGATGCCTTTTTGTTCTATGGGTGGTGTCCTTTGCTGTACAGAAGCTTTTCAGCTTGGTATAGTCCCACTTGTTCATTTTTTTTTGCTTCTGTTTCCCTTGCCCCGGGGAGATAATGGTCATGGAGAAGTCGCTCATGTTTACGTCCAAGAGATTTTAGCCTAGTTTTTTTTTTTTGAGAGGGCACCTCTCCTATGTATTGATCAAATGGTTGTTAACAGCAATAAAATTCTGTGGAGGGGACTCGATGCTGAGGACCTATGGAGTGGAGGGAATGCACTTGTTTCCCTCAAGTTCGTTCAGAGAGATAATTTACTGTGCTATAATACAGACTTACTAAAATGCCCTCTTGAGGTACCGTGTCACGGAGCTGGTGCACAGTTTAGCTTCTTTTGCTCCTTCCTGCCTTAGCTCTCTCTCCTCATTAAGCAGCGTTGCAGGGAGAGGGCCACGTGGCCTGCCAGGTCAGTGAGAGCCCAAGTGGACCAAAAAAGAAGAGCATAAAAGTGATAACTTACCTACACGGCACGTTGGCTGTCACACCAGCTGCAGGTGAACTCAGTTCCAACTTGGCCTGCGCCGGAAAGGCGAGCTGAACGTGTGAGTCCTCCCAGGAGTTAGACCTCTTTCGAGTGTGGGTGAGAGAAGGATTCAGTCATTACACCGGTTCTGGAGGTAGGGGGACAAAACCGTGTAATGATGTCCCCGAGGACAGGGTCTCTGTGTCCCTCAGCTCACCTGCAGAAATCTGAGAGGTCCCAGAGGAGAGAGCTTGCAAACTGATGGCTGAAGCACTGTCTGTGATGTAAGGTGGAAGGTGAGCTCTCGATATTCAGGAGAGTTGAGGGTTTAGAAGCTGACAGGAGCAAAAGGAACGAAGAGGGGAAATGGACTGTTTGCACGTGTACGGTGACAGCCTGTCGAAAAATGTCTTTTTAATTTAGCGCACCTGCAAACCCACTCGATGACACACCCCTCGCTACCCCCAATTCCCACCCTGGCAGCCCCGACCCCCCTCAGTTTCCCGTTGTGACACAGATTCTGGAAACGGCTCTTTTCTCCACCATCTCCCTCCGAGTTCTCCCCCCCCCTACCATCCATCCAACCTCCTTAACCCAAGCCTTTCGCCAAAAACTGTTACTCGCGATACTGCCCTGGTTAAGAAGGTGGTTTCCTTTGGGATTTGAGCTCACAGCCTCTCTGGCTCACCGGCTTACACGGGGCGCTCTTTCCGAGCTTCCAAGAACTCGTTCTTACACCATCCCAAGGAACAGTCAAGTCTTCTCCCCGCCCCAAGGCGGGATCTGGGATTCCTAGACGGCTGCTTCTGCCCTAGATTTGTTGGGAACGCCATCTCCAACCACCACCGGAAGCTGAGCTTATCAGGGGTACGTATGGTCATGCCACGCTCTTCAAGTAAACCAAGTCTCGGTCATCTGTCGTCCTACCAAGTGTTGCACACGTGCTGCGTTGCTAATGCCGTCTGCTACGTGAATGCTGCTCTCTCTCGGGAGATCATCTTAGCATATATTCAGACGATAGCTGTTTCCGGGTTCAGCTCCGACCATTCTGGTCCTGAGAAGTTCCTATTTCACCTTTCCTCTTGCACTGGCTCTAGTTGTACGATTACGTCTGGCAGGGAACCGTCAGCATGTCTTCAGGAGCCTCAATATTTAAAGAATGGCCTTACAGAGAGTGTTTTGCTCACTGATCAGTGTTTATTTTTTATTTTTTATTCTTCTTATTTTTTTGAGAGGGCACCTCTCCTATGTGTCGATCGGATGGTTGTTAACAGCGGTAACATTCTGTGGAGGGGACTCGATGCGCAGTCATCCATCAAGCCCCAGCCTCATCCTCGAGGGTCTCCCATCTTCTGCAGCATGACGAACAAGGTGTTCCACGGTGACCTAGTTCTTACCCAGTGACTAAGTTCTTACCTGGTGAACGGTGGCTAAGGGCAGTCGTTATCACGGACGCGTTCGGTTTTGATCACGCCTGGTGAACTCTCAACCGTCCAGTCGGCTATGATGGTTTCGATTGATTTTTATACTCGATTTATATGTGAATCCCACATGTCTCTCCCTTCCTTACTTTTTATTTTCAGTTTTTAATAAAATGCTGAAGTGGTCGGTAGATGCAGGACGAAGGCAGGAGACATAGTTTAGTGCTGTCAGAGGGAGGGCGAATGTAGACGATCAGGTCTGTGCCTGTAGACTGAGTATTAATCCGAGCTAGACAAGGGGCACAGAACATCCACGGACGCAGAAGATTCCTCTCCAAACGGCGGGGGGTCGGGGGGTGGGGTGGGGGGGAGGCTCTAAGCCTCACCTCCGTGGATCCCCAGTTTCTCGCCTGATGGCGCCCCCCTGCGACCTGTGCCTGCCTTATAGGTTGTTCCTCCCGTGAGGAATCTTACCCGTCTCTGGCTAACCCGCCGCCGCCGTCTTCCGGGGCCATACGGGCAACTGTGAAGTCGGTGAGTGAGAGAGGAGCCGTATTCTTTGAAAGGGGTTATTAGCTTTTTGGCTTCTTTGCAGATGTGTGCCCTGTGGCTTCTGTGCCCGGCCTTTGTCTTGAGGTATCTTTACCGCTCGGAAAGGAGGACGCTACTCGGTGATTTTCGATATGAGGCACGGATTCTACGAAAGGGCTGTCATTAGGAAGGAAAGGAAGAAGAAAAGCTATAGAGGTATAGCAGACGGGAGAGAACACGGGAAGATGGATTCTCTCTCTGACATAACTTCTTGTAGAGTAACCTAAAAGCCTGTGTATGTAGGTTTTAGCAGACTGCGGCTGATCAGACGGCGAGTTCGCACCTTCACAGAATGGGAATACGGACACAGGGCGAAAGCAGACCTACGGTTACCGGCCCTGTCCGGTGAAACCCAGAAAACCAGCGAGGTACCTACCCCCTAGGCATTGGTGAAAACTTATCCATCACAGGATGGATATTGTCTAACTGCACGTGAACGGTTTGAGAGAAATCAGACGAATGAAAGAAAACACACGGCGCATCCCTGGGAACGGTCCACATCCCATTATGTTCTTTTCACGGTAGATAGTCTACAGTCTCACGACTTTGGAGCGCTGCGGCTTGCACTCCTCCTGATTGTGGGTTGAGTTCCGACAATAGCGATGCAGTCAAGTCCGTTGTTGGACTGTACGCACGGGCCCGCTTAGATACCTCCTTCTTCCTTCCTTCCAACGGCGAGGCCAGGAAGCGGCGGGATGAAGGCAGCGACAGCTGCCACGGCGCCGCCAGGATCTTTGTTGAGGTTTTCTGACGATCCGCTTCTGGAATGACTCTCGCAGAGGAGGACGTTGACGGTGGAAGTTTTCTTCATGTCGTATCTTAATTCGTTTTCTGGGTAGGTAGCCAAATTAGGCTCTGATCCTCGGTATGCACACAAACCGACCCCTTTGCCCGCACTTGGTTATGACCTTTATACCGTGGTGAGGAACCTATTGGCGACCGCCACCGGGGAACTGCCTTTCTATTTATTTACTTTTCTAAGAGGACGAAATAGTATCCGAAACCTGTACTTCAGGGTGGGTGGCCATTTCTGACGGTATTCCTTCTTCCTAGGCGAGAGCGTGGGATGGGATGAGTTTCCGTTGGTGGGTGTCCTCCTTCCTCCCTTTGTGTTTACCCTCACGTGCGGGTGGGTGGGTGGGTGGGAGCCCCGGGGCGGCCCGGGATCGGATGGATGGGGGACCTTCACGGCGGCCGGTGGCGAGCTCTCGCCGGCCCTGCGATCCGGATCCGTCCCGCTGACGGACCGACCGGCGCCGGTTGTCGGGCGCCACCTGCCGGCCGCTTTTATGCGGCCTGTTCCCTCTCGAGCTGCGGTGACACCGGGCAAGGGACAGGACGTGGCCACGGTTCCCCGAGGCGGACTTCCAGGAGGACGCGGGTAGCGGGCGCTGCAGGCCCGGTCGTGCCGGGACGCCGGCGCGCTCTGCGCTCGCCGGAGACTGGGGCCGCGGATTCGCTTTCTCGGGTGGTGACTGTCGCCACGCACGCTCGGTCGCTCCCTTGGTGGCCTGGGCCCTGGGAGGCCGCCCGAACGGGTCGACTAGCAGCCAGCGCCGGTGTCCCTCCGCCCGCGGGGACCCACTCACCTACCCACCCGCCGGCCGACCGAGACGGCTGCGGCGGAGAGGGAGACGTAGACGCAGGAGGGAGGAGAGAGAGAGAGAGAGGTGGTCGCGCGCTGTGCCGCGCCGCCCTTTCTGTTCCTTCTCCGTGGCCAGGCCCTCCTCCGTGCGTGTCACACGTCTGCCCGGGCCTCCGCCCCGCCCCGCCCCGCCCCGCTCCGCTCGCTCGGCTCGGCGTCCGGCTCCGGAGGTGGGGCTGGGCCCCGTGGCGTACGGGGTGGTCCTCGTGGGGCTCCAGGGGCCTGCCCGCGGTCCCTCGTGTGGGATCCGTTCGTTGTAGGCGCTCACGTTTGGGGGAGAGGGATACGGCCCCTTGCCCCTCCATTCCGTATGTGTGGAAGGACCGGCCCGGCCCGGCCGGCCCGGCATTGTTTCCTTTCTTTTACACAAGTCTCGTCTCTTTGAAGGCCTCCCCTCCCGCCGACTTATCTCCCGGATGTGGGGACCGACCGGCGGCTGGGAAAGGGAAGGGTGATCGCGATCCCGATCCCGATCCCGACCCCGACTCCGCTGCCGCTGCCGCGTGTCCCCGGGCCTCCCTGCTGTCACCCACCGACCCGCGCCCCGCCGACTGTCTGACCCCTCCCCCTCCCCCTCCCCCTCCCCCTCCCCCTCCCTTTCCCGCAAGCCCACTTCAACCTCCCAACCCCCCCCAAGGGTCGACCAGATGGCCCCGGGAGCCCTGGAGCCCTGGTGACAGTGGTGTGATGCTGGGGGGATTGGGCCCGGTGGGGACAGGCCACGCGCTCGTCATGGGGGGACCCCGCTGTCCGTGGGGTGGCCCTGTGATTCCTCTCTCGAGAGGCGGTCCGATTGTACCTGCAGAGAGGTGCTGACACCCTGTCACTCGGTGCTGGTCGCTGAGGGACTCTGGGACCTCTCTTGGACGTGCGTGGCACGGCTCCGGGCTTCTTGAGCGTGTGCGGCCGGATAGATGCCCGGCTCCGCTCCTGCATTCCCTGAGGTCGCCACCCGCGTGTGCCTGTGCGCTGGCTCTTGTCGCGTGCGCCCAGGGAGGTCCCGATCTGGGTGCGCACCCTCACGGTGCCTGGTGACCCAAGGGCGGCGGGGGAGGAGGAGACGTGCGCGTGCGCGCGTGTCCGGGTCCTCTTGTCCTGCGTGGTGCTCTCCCCGCCTGCCTGCGGTTGTGTCGTGATGGACTCCCCCACGACCCACCCTGGAGGCTCTGTGCCTCGTGTGTTGGGCGCTTGTCTGGCGTGGGGTCCTCTCGACTGCACCGACTCCGGGGGAAGCAGGCCCCGTCGTCGTTTCCTGGCCTCGGCGGGCTGCCCTCCTCCCACACGCGGCGGGGGCGTCGTCCCCGTGTGCTCCTGATCGATGTGGCGATCTCGCGCTCTCCTGGGCCGGGCCTGAACCGCGCCGGAGCGAGGGACAGACGTTCGGAGCGAACGGGACTGCTCTTCTCGCTGTGCGCGCGCGGGGCCCCTCGCCTCCTGCCCTGTCCCCGCGCACGCCCCCATCTGCTGCTGGGCTGCGTGGTGTGGGTGAGAAAGGAAGAGAGGCCAGGGGCGTGCGGAGTCCGGCCCGATCTCGTCCTCCCGCCCTCTGCCTCACGGCGTGGGCGGGCCCGGGGTCCCTGGACGCAGCGGACACCCTCGCGTTGGCCTGTGGGCCGTGTCATGGCGGGCGGGCCTCTCTCCCGTGGTAGGGGAGGGAGGCCGCCACGCCGCCACGCGGCGAGCCCTTCTCCCGGGTCCCGCCGGCGTGTGTTGCTCGGTCCTCTTGTGGTGCTCCTGGAGCGCTCCAGGTCGCCCGTCAGGTGCCTGAGGCCGAGTGGCGGTGTCGTTCCCTTCCCCCAGCAAGCTTCCCCTGCTCGGCTTGCTGCCGCGGTGGAGTGGAGTGAGTGGAGTTGTGAGTGCCTTGCAGAAGTTCCCGTGAACGAGTGGGGGGTCGAGGCGGTAAGGGAGGCACGCCCGGCCCGTGCCCCTCCCCGACCACACACCGTGGGGGTGTGTTGGGGGGAAGGGGGTTTTGTGCGGCCCGGGGATAGGGTGCCTCGTCGGTCCCGCTCGCGTGCCGCGGGGGGGCCGACTCCGTCGGGCGCCGTCCCCGTCGGGGCTGGTGCGCTGGCGAGACGCGTGGGCGTGTGACTGCTGCGGTGGGCCGAGCCAAGGACGCGGGGGTGCCGTGGCCGTCTTGGCCAGGCTACCGTCTCACTGGCTCCTTTTGTTAGCTCTCTGGCGTGCTTTGTTTGATGAGTTGCCGCTGTGCGCCTCCAGTGGCACGCGAGAACAGGGAGGCAAAAGGGCGAGCCTGAGGCCCACAGGCACAAGCTCGTGGCCCCCAGCCGTGAGTGACCGCTCATGCCGTCGGCCTGTGCTGCTTTTTTTTTTTCTTTTTTCCCCACTATTTTATTTTTTTTT
>NC_080036.1:1754432-1781932 GCF_030020395.1 Manis pentadactyla | reverse complement strand
ACGTAGTAGGTAAATGCAAGAGATAGATAGAAGGAAGGCATGATTGAGTGCGGTAAGAGAGCAAGTGTCGATGATCAGGTTTGTGCCTATAGACTAGGTCTTAATCCAAACCAGACGAGGGCAGCAAAACATCCAAGGTTGCAGAAGGTTTCTCTCAACCCTGGGGGGTGGGGGGAGGGGGGAGGTTCTAAGCCTCCCCTCTGTTGGTCCCCATTTTCTTGCCTGCCGGCCCCCCTGCCTACGACCGTGCCTGTCTTAGGTTGTTCCTCCCTTGACGAATCTTACCCGTCTCTGGCTAGCCAGCCATCTTCCGGGGCCATACAGGGAGATGTAAAGCTGGTAAGTGAGAGAGAAGCCATATTCTTGGAAAAGGTTAGCTTTTTCCTTCTTGGCAGATGTATGCCCTGTGGCTTCCAGGCCCAGCACTTGTCTTGCAGTATCTTTACTTCTTGAAAAATTATGGGATTTGTTGATTTCACGTGTAAGGCACAAATGCTAGTCAAGGGCTGTCATGAGGGAGGGAGGGAGGGAGGGAGGAAGGAAGGAAGGAAGGAGGGAGGGAGGGAGGGAGGGAGGGAGGAAGGAAGGAAGGAAGGAAGGAAGGAAGGAAGGAAGGAAGGAAGGAAGGAAGGAAGGAAGGAAGGAAGGAAGGAAGGAAGAAAGAAAAAAAGCTAATAGAAGTAGCAGAGGGAAGGAAGAAAAGATGAGAAGATTGATGAAGTGTCAGACAGGGTTATTCAAGTCAATATTCTCTCGTAACTCTATTTCTATAAAACTCTCCATCACTAGTTTCACTAGCATGGTAACAATAAAAGGGGGGTATTCTCAGTGGAAATGGGGTGGTCAATGTTTGACTGACGGTAGGTTTCGGTACTTTATGCTGAGATCGCCATTGGGCCCCGGCGTGTTCCGTTCTTCAGGAGCACTGTCCTGAAAAGCTCCTGGGAAACTTATGTTCTCATCCTTTCCACACTGCTCGGCAGAGGTTAGTTAACCCTTAGCGAAAAGGCAGGTCAAAGCAAGGCCAAGAGTATAATAAAAAAAAAGCGAAATCAAGGTGGGTAATAGGGGGAGCCGGCTGCAAAGGCCCCTGCTTCGTGGGGGTCTTCTTCCAGCCTGAGTTTTGCTACACAGCTTGAATGGCATGGCTCCCTCAGCCACCCCTTTCTCCAACTTGCTCTCTTTCAATAAAACATAATAAACCTTTCAGGTTGCCTCTCCTCCCTGAGGCCGTCCACACTTCTTCACTCTTTAGGTAACTATCAATAAAACTTGTACTGTGCTTCATGACTGTGTCTCTGCCCTTCGATTCTTGTTGGCGGCGGGGAGGGACCAAAACCGAGCGCAATACACAACGCTTCCCCCTGACAGTTTCACCTACTGCACAGGGAGAGAGACCTCCCCAGATGTGGCTGCCCAAACAACACCGTGAACGTGTGGGATGACACCAAGGACTTCCCGCGGGGAGCGGTGGCGGTGGGGGCCGGGAGCCCCATCGATCTGGAAGATGATGGACGATGAAAACCCGGTCCTAGAACAGCGTTGCTTTAGGAGTGAGTGTGATCTCTGGGCCCACAAGCCAGGGTGGAGGAGCCACCCCCTGCCAGGCCTCCCTCGGCCCTGATCACTCCCTCTGAGCCTGGGTACGGCCTAGGAATGCGAACCGGCGACGAGATCTGCAAAGCGCGTCCGGCCCCTCCCTTCCCCAACCCCTTTGACTCGGATGGTCACACACACACACACACACACACACACACCAACCGCCCTCAGCACCCCCACAGCCCCACCCCGACCCTTCCAGGGAAGACATCTTGTATGGCGTCAGCCTCCACGCCCAGGATTCTCAAAGGGTTCACGGGGTTGCCTGGGTTACGAAAGGGAGGCTGAGTTCGGTCTCCGCTTTCAGGGGCGTATCTCAAGAGATCCCGCCCTTATCCCCCATCCCCCACCCCCACCCCCCGCCATTTGCATGCTGCAGCCTGTGGGTGGGGGAGTTGAAGAGAGACATTCAATGGAGAGAAGCCCCGAGGGGGAAGTCAAATGCTCCCATTGAATTGGACCGGGGGGAAGTTTCTGCATTTGAAAGGAGCGATTGAAGGAAGCCCGCTGAAGTCGATCGTCCCTGACCCTCCCCTCCCCCACTCCCGAGTGAGCCCGGCTGACTCGGTGGGAACCGAAAGCTGGGGGTTTCGTGCCGAGGGGGGGGGGTGAACTAAACTCCTGGTCCCCGGGGAAATTGCACAGGGGAAAAGCCGAGTTGGTATCTCAGACGGAGCGGGGTCAAGGGGATGAGATGCTTGTGGACGACACAGGGAGGGCTGTTCGGTGACCTCCCGCCTTCCCCTTCCTCTGAATGAGAAGAGGGCAGAGGGGAACGGGTGGGGGTGGGGGTGGGGGCGGGACCCGGATGTGACCGTCAGCCTGCCCGGGGACTGAGGCTGGGGGGCGGCGGTGGCGGCGGCGGCCCCGCCCTGCCGCCCCTGGCCGCTCGATCCGTTCGTTCTGGGACCTGCGGGCAAGGGCAAGAAAAACACATGCCCGACAGCGGGGTCGCTTTGGCTAGGCGGACTCACCCCAGCAGCGCGGCTTCATGCCTCACGTCATGGTCGCTCCCACTCCCCCAGCCCACCCCAGCCCCGACTCTAGCCAGGGAGACAGACAGTCAGGAATTTTCTGGTTGAGCCTGGGTCGGTCAGAGACATAGGTCATGGATGCCTCCCCACCCACAAGAAGGTGGAACCACCCACCTGGGAGATGGAGGAGGAGACTTTCGTCCCCACGTGGAGGTGACCCCATCCAAAATCATAATAAAAATAACAACCGTTTTCTTTGGAAGACTTCCTTCCTTCCTTCCTTCCTTGCCCTGCCTTGAGAAAAACCCTCCCTTTCTGTCGTCTCTCTTCTCTCTCTCGTCACTAGGTGGCGTGCTTGCCTGATTCAGAGATCACTTCCTCAAGCCGAGGGGATCTGCTGGCCAGGGACCTTGGCCCAAGTGTGTTTTCGAACAGAACAGTTGATGTTCTAGGGTACCCTTGGTGGGGATGAGCAAAGCCAAACTCCCCTCCTCGCTGACAAGTCCTCAGAACTCTCAGGAGAGCGACCGAGAGGACGGATCTCGGAGACGGAAAGGCTTCTTGAGCCCTGACAGATGCTAGCCAGCCGGGAGGAGGACTGGACTTGAGGCCTGGGATGGGGACGAGAATGGTCTGCTTCGCCAGCAGGCAGGCCCGGTTCACGGGAACGCTATGTCCACCCGCCTCAAGAAACGGGGCGTGGTTAGGAGGGTGCGGGGCCGGGGACACCCGCCTCCAGGGGGAAAAAAAAAAAAAAATAGTCGTTTCCCTTCCCCTGGGACGATGGCTGGCTCCAGCGGGGCGAGCCCGGGAACGGGTGGTTGGTTGGTCAGTCAGTCCATAGACAAGGCTGGTAGACGACTCGTGGGGGATGGCCAGACGCTGGTCCCACACAAGGTGTGTGGGCGGGGGGTGCAGTGGTTCTGGGGTCCGTCTGGACAGTGGCCGCAACGACTGCATGTCAGAAATGTGGAGCTGGCCACTGAGCGACCTGGCCCCTGGCCGGCCTAGCCGGTGGCCAGCGGCATCCTCTCCCTGTCCCCCCGGCCCCCGTTCCGCAGCCCTCTGTCCTGTGGCTTGATTTGGGCTGGCTGTCTCACCCCTTCCTAACCAGCCCCCCACTCCCCCTTTTCGTCACGATCTTTTGTAGAGCTGTAACGTGTGTTTTATGTTTCTATTTTACCTAGGCCCTTTTATGGTCAGGGCATCGTCCGTCCCCTGTTGCTAGGAAAGCTCATTCCCAAGGAGGTCATGCCCCTCGGAGGAGGGCGATTGAAACATGACTTCGGATGAGATGAGATATTCCCGGCCCGTGACAAGTCCAGGGCAGCAACAAGACAAGACGGAAGGAAGGAAGAAATAGGGGAAGAGGAAGGGGGTGGGGGCTGAGGGGAGCGGGGAGGGAGAGCCAGAGAGAGACAGAGACAGAGGGAGAGGGAGAGGGGGAGAGAGGGAGAGAGAGAAGAGGATGAACTATACTATCTATCCGTCAACTGTCCTCATCAGGGATCCTCAATTTCCTTTCCTTAAGGAAGAGCATCTTTTTCAGGGAAAGGCCTAGATGGCTCATTCGCTCTGTCCAGCAGGCAAGCATTGTGCTGTCTGTGGTTTCGTTCCCAGGCTGACATCATGGCGAGGAACAACGGGTACGAAGGTTCCATGAAATAACACCAAGCACCCGTGACGGTAGAGCAACACAGACCGTCGGTAAGACGGTTTTCATCCACGAGCCCCGTGACCCCGACCGTCATTCTGCCGTCTCCCCTAAGTCGGGGTTGGATCCCTCAGGGCCCTTATTGGTATAAGAGCGACAGCCCGATGAAACCCCACCGTTTTAGGCATTTCAGGAGGGTGCCTGGGCTTGAGATTTCCGGGACCCCACGCCTCATGTGCAGTGCTCAGAAGGATGACGACAGGAGAGGAAATCTAAGGGATACGAAGGAGGGTGGTTGTGAATCTCTCAGGACACACAGGCCTGGTCCGGACCCTTAGGTGGAAGCGGTCCGCTCTGCGATGGCAGCGGCGGCTGCTTCCCTTCCTAGTCATGCGGAATCGGAGATGGCAGATCGGGAGTGCCGGACGGACGGGTCACTAGGTGGATTAGCCTTCCCCCTGACCCCACCCCCACCCCCACCCCCACCCCCACCCCCACCCCCACTTTGTAATATTTCATTTCATTTTATTTTATATTTTATTTTGGGGGGTGGGGGTGGGGGGTTTAAAGGTTAGTTAACACGGATCCAGGCGTCGACTCCCTGGGCTCTGGCTCCACGGGGCATCACAGGAAGTACTTGGACATATGTCAACGTGTGAGGTTGGAAAGAACTTCTGTGGGTGGGGGTGAGCTGAGCCGTCTCTTTGGGCAGCACACAAACTGTCCGGGTTGGATTGGGTTTCCCACGGCCCTGACCGACTGTGGATGTCTGCAACCACCCACCCACCCACCCACCCACCAAGGAGCCCGTCTTCATGTCTCTCTGAGTCGGGACCAGGCTGCTTCTGTGTCGCAGAGACATCAGGATGTCGAGCGTCTGACAGCCAGGGGGTTCGGATCGGGTTTGGTGTGCTGGTAGGAGAGAGGCATGCACTGGATCCACCTGGGCCACCAGCTTTATGGATTCGGTGGCTGCTGCCACCTTGGTGGGCCAGTCAGCTAGGGCATGTCCCCAAAGCCCAGGTTTCGTTCCTTCCACGGGAGCCTCCGTTTGGATGACAGCCGTATCGTGGGGTAACAGAATCATCATCGTCAGGGATCCGATGAGACTAGAACGTTCCCGATTTCTAGGAGTTCCACATCATTTCCAAAGCAGTGATGGACCCCTACCTACAAACAGAGCACACAGAAAGCTTTGTAGGCCTATCTTGTCGGACAGTGTTTCCCGTGGAAACTTCACACAATCAAAACCAGTTTAGCCACTTAGAATTGGACTGGAGTAAGTTTGTCTGAAGTATCAACACAGGTTTCTGGTTTCTTCCCTCCCTCCGCCTCCCCCTCGCCCTCTCCTCTCCTCTCCTCTCCTCTCCTCTCCTCTCCTCTCCTCTCCTCTCCTCTCCTCTCCTCTCCCTCCCTCCCCCTCTCCTCTCCAGCTCCCTCTCCCTCTCTTTCTCACTCGCACTTACTTACACACTCCGTAGACTAGGATAACTGTGGTTAGGGTCCGGAGTCGACCACCACCTCTTCAAATAGACAGAAGATAATGCAAGTCACACAGCGAGGTTTATTTCCAGCTAGCTGGGGTCCAAGTGTCTGCCCGACGCAGCGGGTTTCCACAAGGACCCAGAGCACTCAAAGCCAGGGGTTTCTATGGCATTTTCGAAAAGCACTGACTCACAGTAACTTTCCATAAATTTTGGCTTGTGCTACATCCTGGGGGTTAAGCAAAAGCAAGATAAGACCACTCCTCAAATGTTAGGGTGGTTCAGCAAGATAAGCTGACCAGAGTCGCAACCGCCCGCAACCCGGTGTCCATGATTAACTTGTTCTTCAACACCTGTTTATCAAGCCTTACCCAGTTCCTCCTTTCCTGAGTCCTGCACTCAGAAAACGGCTCTTTGGCCCTTAAGATGGCCATTCTCATGCTAATTCATTCCTACACTGTGAAAAAAGATGCTTGGCTGTCTGTGTGCCCAGAGGGACAATGAAAGTCTTCACAGGCAAAATACGGGAGGGGACCCGGTTGCTGGCAAAACTCAGCTCTTTTACTAGGAAGCACACCACACTCCATTTTCTTAACGAATGAAAGACCCAATGAAGGCAACACCCAGCACAGGAAAATCGTTTGAAAAGTCGATGCCTTTAAAGGCAATGCACACACATCACACACAACACACACAACACACACAACACACACACAACACACACAACACACACACACACACAACACACACACACACACACACACACACACACACACACACACACACACACACACACACACACACACACACCAGCCCTTTCACAGTCTCTCACATAGGAAGAGCAGACCAATAGTCCCAGGACACTTTGTCTTCCTGACACAGAGAAAACTAGATTTTATTCTTGTGCCAGCTTACTTCTGCTATTAAAAATCATCTTAAAGAAACTCATTTAGATCGTAGCTGGCCTGATCACACACGTCGATTCTTTTCCCAAGGTTCCTTTTCACAGCCCTTCTGCAACTTTCTTCTTTATGTTCAGCTTTCGTCCAAAGATTTCCTTTTTTCAGGAACCAGCCTCTCACACTTTTAGGACACCATTTCTTTTCCTCTCTCAATTCCTCTCTTCCTTCCCTCTTTCCTTTCTGCCACCAGCCCCTCCCTCTCCCTCCAACCCCCTTCCTCCTCCCCTCCCCCCCCCAGTGAAAATGCATTTCTGTGTCTCATACCTTCTTTGACTGAAAGCATAAAGCATACGTCCCACTTTTCCTGCATACAGAGATGTTTCCTGTATTTATTATTGCCAGTGGCTTTTGTGACACTTAGAAGGATTCTTAGCTTGCCGAGACATCACTTCCTGTTTTTTTTTTCCCCCTTAATCTATAAAATTTTGGTTTCTGTTGTTAAGTAGCAAGCATATCAAAAATGTGTGGAGAACGACCACCACTCAGCTTTCATAAACCCACTTTTCTCATATGGAATATGTTTTCAGGAAGAAGTAACACGTGGCAGAGGCGATGGAGGCCTCCCGTGCATCACTTGAGCCCATTTGCCTCCTGTTTCTGCGGAGGTAAACATGAGCCAGATTGGGGTGTTCACCCTTCCCGTGTGTGTTCTTAGGCTTTTAGTATATGTGTCACAGCAGTCTTGCTTGGCATGTTCTGAAACGACGAAACCTTCTCACAGGGCACATCGCTTGGCCATTTCTTAACTCATCATGGTTCCTGAGGGGAAGCCAAAGTAATACACGTACCTTGTACTCATTCGTGTCGGCAACCAAAGATGACAAACAAACCTCTTGCACGGTCCATTTGCTAATGGGCACTGGTTCCAGGGTTCCACAGTTAAAACAGCAGTACTGCAGTGAACTTTCTGGACACGTCTCCGTGAGGAGAGTTGGCATGGCGAGAATGACCGTCGCCTACGATGCCCACAGGATGGGTGAGTGCATTGGCATCTCCAAATAAACTAGGTGTTGCGGACCACTCTCCGAGGTGATCGCAGAAGTCTCCCTGCCGCCAGCAGAGACGAGAGAGCCCACGGCTCCAAACTCAGCAACGTGGTAAGCATCGGGGTTCGGTTAGATTTTCACATACGTCCGCCCATCGAATGGCAGTGCCACGGTATCTCAAGGTTGTTTCCGTGTACAGTTCTCGGGTGACTGGTGAGAGGAAGTAGCTCGTCAGGGGGAAAAGGACTATTCCGGGATGCTCGCCTGTGAATCACCCTTCCCGGATTCTTGCACCATCGTCTGGATTTCCAGCGAGCCCTCCGTCAGTGACACGGCACGCAATCAGAAGTTTGGATTCTAGCATGAACGCATGTTTCGACCTCTGCTGTGTGTGCTTCTTGTCTGCTCTGGTATCCACGAGTCTTTCCTTTGCTTTGGTTTTCATGGACAGATCTTGGATCCATCCTTCCTGACAGGAAGTGTCTGCATAAATGGACAGCAGCCTGTGTGCTGTGCCATTGAGTCGCGGGTTATTTTCACCTTTCAAAAGCGTTTCCCCCCCACCCCCATGGAGGTTTGACGTCGATCTTGTGTGGCTATCCTGGATACCTATCAGCTACATGACGGATATTTATGTGCCTCGTTTCTCCAAGTTTCAGAGGTAGTAATTTTGCCTCCTCTCATTTCTGAATCTTAGACCGTTAGCATCATCAACTCCTCTGAAGCGTATCTGATATTTGTATTTGTTTGAATAGAAGAATCTTAATCTATAGAATAGGTTCCAGAGAAGTTATTACAGATGCATACCGTCTGTGTGATCCTGGTGCGAGCATATTACATCTTATTCCAGAACACAGTGCAGTGTATCAGACTTCCAATATTTGGATGTGCACTTTGAACCCCCGCCCCCACCCCCACCCCCACCACCCCCACACACATGTGAGATACACTTTTCACGGATGTCAATACAGTGTACGGGGTGGCTGGTGGGTGGGCACAAAAAACAAAAACAAAAAAGGACTCCCTGAAGTATATACTTTGGCCAAAATACTGGGACTCTTTCAACGTGAAAAGCAAAGCAGAAATATGGACTTTTAAAGACCCTACCTGTCTGGTATGTGCAGTGTAAATCAACGAGACGAATACCCGGGTCAGTAAAATGTTCACAAGGAAAGATTTCCTATGAACTCTCAGTAAGCTTGTCCACATCTAGCCCTCACGTATGTAGGCCGTTTGGGCAGCCGTGCGAAAACTGCCTCTTAAAGGATCAAGCATCAGAATCAGAGAGGAAGAGTTTGCAGTAGACTCACTGGCACCCGGATAGTTTAATGCACCTACATGTACATTTTACATCAGAGTCAAAATTGGAGTTCTGGTAATCCCGTGGAGACATCTTGCTGAAATGCCACGAAAATGGTTGCCGCGTTCCAAGGACCTAAACGACAACACCAAAGGAAAAAAAAAAGTCAATGCAGAGTTCAGTTCACTCCAAATATGTTTTCAGTCGCTAGTCTGGACCAGGCATTAGAGCTAAGGAAATGGTTCTCCTTCCTATGGAGTTTACGATCTAGTGAAAAAAAACTGCAAGTGACGGAAGGAACTGTTTGTCTCTTTCTCTTGGTGCCTGCCTCTGCCTCTTACACGTTAGCACGTTGACTCTGTAAACCATTTCTGGTGAGGAAAATCAGCTTCCACCTCTCATCGGGAGAGTCATCTACTTTCATGCGTGAGGTTGACGTGCTGTGCTGTCACCGTGGACGGGACACACGGGACTTGCAGCAGCAGCAGCAGCAGCAGCAGCAGCAGCAGCAGCAGCAGCAGCCCAGAGTTCCAGACTGGGATAGGATAGGAACACTCGGGTCTACTTTCAGTCTCCTGGACTTTCATTTCTCTGGCTCTGGGTGAACCAGTTTCCAGCGAGGCATCCAACGGAACTAGGGGAACTGTTGACTACCTGGCATCCTCTAAGAGTGCCACTTCTGGGCGGGTACACAAAAACTAGCCAAACTCCCAAAAGGCGTAAAGGAGGAGCACACTGGTAAGGTCCCACGAGATCCAGAGCTCCGAGGCGACTCTTGCTCAGTGGGAAGGCAAGAGGGGAATCGAGGCAAGGTGCAGGCCACGCTGGTAAGGAGTGCTCAAGTCCAGTGGGCCTGGCAGAGGAGGTGATGACCAATCGTTCTAAAACTTCCAGAAAATTCTAATAAAAGATGTTATGTTAAGCACGAAGGCTGATTTAAGTGGAACCGAAATGGACGTGTCCTTGCTACAATCAGCTGCCTAAGTTTACCGGCAGGCATTGAAGTGGATGGTATCTGCTAAATCTTTCCAGGCTCCAGGGCGAAGCGAGGGGACGCCCTCCCACAGAGAAAAGGCCGACCGACCGACCGACCGACCGACCGACCGACCGACCGACCGGGTGTGTCGCACGGCTGTCTTTCTCTCTCCCAGGTGGGAGCTTCCTCTTCAAGTTAAAGCCAGACACACACGCCTCTGGCTTGCCTTTCTAAAGAACTGGGAGGGATGTCGGTCCCCAGAGCCTGAAAAGGAAGAAGTGTCTTCTCTTCTGCCCACAAGCCTGACCTCAATACAAACTCTCGAACGGAGAGGCTTGGCCCCCAAGAGAAGTAGACAGTCTGATAAGGTGATGCAGCCAAATCTATTTTAATGCAAGGAAAGAAAATAGTCAAAAGTCCTGTGAACTACTACAATAGGGGACTCGTTCTCTAAATCTTTTTGGTGAAAACCTAGTCTACTTATTGAGCTCATTATCTTCAAAATTTTGGAGGTTCTCTTTTGTTTTTAAACTAGACTCCCCAAAACGGAAGAAATCTGTCTTCCGCAGCACGGCCTGGCTTTCAGTGACTGGTGCTAGAATGGTACTTGCATTTTATTTCCAGCCCCCTGGACACACACAGTCCCTATCATTTCAGAGCCTTCATTCAGCCCTGTTAGTCTGGGGCCGTCGAAACCTTTACCCAGTTATGTCAACTGCTCACCTTCAGAGTGTATTCTTGAGAACTGAGACACTTTGGGTCAAATGAGCTAAAAGGAAGCAAGGCAATTGGATATATTAGTAACTCAAATCTTTGTGTCGGTTTATCTGTCTGTCTGTGTATATGTTCTCTCATGAAAAGTATTGCTAGCTGTAGTACATTACATCTCAATCTGTATGTTGGTGTGTGTGTCTAAGTGGGTCAATGAGAAATCTATTTCTACCTCCGGATGGTACTAATAAAATGGATTTACAGACAAGCGCTTGTGAAAATTGGACGTTCTAAAACTTCCAGAAAATTCCAATAAAAGATGTGAAGCGTGAATGCTAATTTAAGTGGAACCGAAAGGGACGTGTCCTTGGGATTTTCAGCTGCCTACGTTCACCTGCAGTCATTTAGGTGGATGTTATCTGCTAAATCTTCCCAGAATAAAATGATTAGAGGCTTGACTCTGTCTCACATTCAGTCAAGGTTTGGCATAGTGAAGAATGAGTCGGCTAAGTGTGTAGCAAGCGAACAGCTCAATACTAATTGTGTGTTGCAGTGTGTAATCCCACCGAGAGCCTGAGAATTTTTGTCGTCACCTAAAATCTTAAAGTTTTGCTCAGTTCAGACATATTCTGTGCTTAGTGAGACTGTGCCTTAAAGCACACGATTCCAGAAATTAGTCAAGGTGCTCATAAATTTGTCCATCTAAAGAATGCTAGTGTGACGGCTTACAATAGCCTACTTCTCAGTGTTCACTGAAAATTGCAAGTTCCTAACGATTTTGAATTTTAACTAAAAGTATTTGAAGTCATGAGGAAAACATTTGTGCATGCTAAAAAAAGAACAAAAAACGGGTCTTTGGATAAAAGGAAGTAACTTTGTTCTAAAGTACAGCTGTTTCTTTAAAGAGGGAGAACACGGATGTGTAAGGAAAGTTGTGGAAAGCTTGTGGAAAAACGGATATGGTCATGCTCTGTGAAATAAAAGCAAATGAGTCTCGATATCAAGGACACGGCAAAATTCGAATTTTGTTTTCGGCGAAAAAGACAATGTTTTCTCAAACGGTTAGTCTGCTGCTCTTCGTGTTGAAAGATTGCAAAAGGTTTTCTAATTGTTTTATCAAAGCAGTTTCTCATGCTTCAAGTCTCAAGGAGTCGTCTGAGTATTGAAGAAAATGAGATCCCCCCAGTAAAAGGACTAAAAGCTAAACGTTGCTCACGACTGTGGAACCTTCTGTATTTGCCTTTGAGGTATTTTGTGGTCATGCTGGTTAAGTGGATAAGTATTGCTTCTTGGCAACGTATCATCTTATTGAGGCAAGTGCCGAAGAAACTTCCTTCTGACGGCGTCCCAGAATCAAGTTCAAAAAGGTGCTTATACCTCTACTTAACTCTGATATTTTCCCGAGGGCCCCTGGAACCTGTCAGAGGAATTTTTTCTCCTCGTCGGGGAAAATATTTGGCTAATTTGGCCTATTTATCTGACTGACACACACACACACACACACACACACACACACACGCACGCACGCACGCACGCACGCACACATTTATTTATTTGTTTATTTATTTACCTGGAGAGCACTGCCAAAGGGAATGATGCTAAACTTTGTGACTGAATGTTCTGTGTCACAAAAATAATCCAAATTTCCTCATGTCCACTGTCTTAGGGTAAGCTCTCTCATCAGATCTTTAACCGTTGTCATTTGTCAGTCTTTTGTCATTTCTAGTCACTGTTTTATTACTCCTAAGCTAGTCAAGAGCTAGATTTCAGCAGAACAGGTATTAGTTACCTAGGACGACTACGTAAACTAAGGAAGATGATTTTGTGGCTTTTTGTTTCGAGTGTTGCCCATAAGCTGCCAACAGTTTAGTAAATGACTGCCTGTATAAGCAGAACTGAAACTTTATCTTTCTACCTGATCCCTCCAGAATTTAAAAACTCTCCGTGGCTATTTTGATACTTCCTGGCAGTCTGTTTATTTGCATGAGTTCAATAGGAATCTGCTTTCCCTGTAAGAGGACCCATTAAAAACACTGGTGATATTCGCAAGGCTTTGACTGGAATGGGATACCTGAGAGGCACGTGTGTAAACTCAGATAGGAACGGACAGCTTTAAGGAACTAAGGTAGACCTGACAAAAGCCAACAAAGCCCCTTGGAAGAACAGGCCTGGTACCTTGCTTATAGGGTTCCCAGCAGCCTGACGAGGTGACTGAGGAAGGTCACCTCCTGGCAGGTACGGGAACCTCAGGATGTCTCGGGGACCTGGAGAAGGGAGGAATTCACCCAAATCTACAGGTACTGCAGGCAAAACCCGATGGCGAGTCTGGCTTGGCTATCTGGCCTCACGGGGCCTTTGAAAGTTCCATCTGAAATTCCTTGTGAAAAGTGCCAGCAAAGCCCATTTAAAAAAGCCTACGTAATCGATTGCTCTTCTGGATGCGTTTATGCAAATAATCGAGCCAAAGATTAGTTATTTTCTAGGGGAGAGTAGTATCGTTTCAATCACGCGGCCTTTATCTGTACTACATCCTAGTACTAGTCATGGGGACATAAACTGAATTCAGAATTCTAGTTTCCCCAGAAAATATCTGGCTACGATTCTCCAGATGTGTTAGTTGTTGTTCTTCTCCCCCCATCATTTCTATTAAAGTTTCGCTCTTTCCGGTTCCCATATTCCACCACGCATTCTTCATCTCATCACGTTGGTCCTTCCGGAATGGAAGATCCAACTGCAGATGTTGCTATTTAACCTCATAACGCCATTGGTTCTACCTTGCCTAGAGGCCATAAAACTGCAAATAGTCATAGAAATGGAACCCGGAATAGAAGTGCCCGTCTTCCGAGGGCCTCCTCAACTGACCGCTGATGGAGACCTGACTGCGCCCTTTAGTGCACCCCTTCTCAGCATGAAGCAGCCAGAGCGGTCGTCGTCGCCCCCCTTTCCCTAGCAGCAGCTAGGGTCTCTATCTGTAGAGGGGGGAATGAGACAGGGACCCGTGGGCTTAGACAGAGTAGGGTGAGGGCCTCCGGAGAAAGCAAGGCAAGACATTCACGGTCGAAGCCATGTCACAATCCATGTCAAGTCCCTATCGAAACTCTGTGTTCAGCGGTATGCAGAGTCGAGGTCACACTAATTCTCTAGGGTCGAGACACTAGACTAGGAATGTAGACATCTTCAGTGAGATCAGTTCCAGGTCAGAAGGCCAGGAGCGACTCGGCCTTGAATGTTTTGAGCGTTCGGCAAAGGCATCTCAGCATAACCCGTGACTTCACTGTCAACAGCCCTGGCAGACAGACAGCAACCCAGCCGGCCCATCTTGAGGGCAGGGCAGCACAGGGCAGGTGGTGCAAGTCCACACCCTAAGCCCTCAATTCTCAAAAATCCTCCACTGCCTCTAAATCCCCTAGACAACACACCACCGCAGGCTCTCTTGTTCCCTCCTGGGGTGAGCCAAGAGCCCCTTCCGCCCAACCCCCCCCCCACCTCTCTCACTTTATTTCTAAACAAAGAAAGCCTCTCCCTGGCTCTCCTACCTTGGGTGTCTGTGAAACTCATTCTTGGACTTCACAAACAAGAACCCTGGCATCGTCAACTCAAAGAATCGGGTGGCCACTGGAAAGGCTTCCTAGCTTTCTCCACCTACGTTATCCTCCATGGGGTTCTTTCCCTCTGGGTACCTAGTTTCTCACTGTCCTTCAGGGTCAAGAAGACCCTTCACCAGAAAACTCCTAGGGGGTGCTGAATATCACCTTCCGATCTTGTCAAGTTGTGACTCCGAAACTACTCAGTCTTCTTTCTTTGAAAATATCTTGTCGGTTTCCAGCCAGGACAGAGGTGAAATATCTTTGGCACTATTGAAAAACACCCCATTGGGTGTAAGGAGTGGAACTCCCCAAAGAGGGTGCAGAGGACATGACCTTCCTAGGCTCCAGAGCCACTGGCAGAGACAGCAGCAGGGAAGAATGGACGCCCCACCCACCCTGCCATAGGTGCCAGGTAGGCAGAAAGCCAAGCCCAGGTGTAGGATGTTCTGAGAAACAATGAAAGAAAGAAAGAAGGGAGGGAGAGAGACAGAGACAGAGAAAGAAAGGAAGGAAGGAAGAAAGAAAGGAAGAAAGAAAGAAAGAGAAAGAAAGAAATGGTAAGAAGGCAGTGGCTATTCCTGGGAGACCAAGGCTCCTCCTTAACAAATATGTCTGGATTTGGAAAGGAAGAGACAGTGTTACTTCCCTGCCTTGCTTGGACCCTACAGACACAGATTCGGAAGAGCTGCTTCCGGCAAAGATGTGGGCTTCTGCCAGTCCTCCCAGGATGCTCTCTCTATCTACCGGCTCTGGTCCCTACCAGATTTCCCCTTGGTGGCCGTGGAAAGGAATAAAGTAGCAGTTGGAGTTACATTCAGCATTACAGTCCTTCCTTTCTCCCCCACACTGACTTCACATCTCCCCACCCCCATATTTTCTCCCCTCATACATATCCTCTCAAGGCTTATTTGTCATTCGCTTTTTGTAACGACGCTTTCTTCGAGGCTATGCTGGGATCTGGAAGACTTTGCTTAGATTCTAGTTGGAATGCTCCTCCTAGTGGCCAAAGTTCTTCTAGGTCGTCATTACCCTGAGGGCTGGCAGTGATTTTTCGGAGCCCTCGCTTTCAACCCGTGGGATTTTCTAACATATTTTGGTTCAGCTGTGTCTGGCCACCAATGGTGCTGTCACTCACTTTTCTGTCCCATCGGTCACAGGGTTTCCAACAGGATGGTTATGAAGCTAACTCCTCAGGACGTAAAATGAGCTGAGTATGATTTGGCTAGATAGTCACAGCCTCCAGACCCATGGTTTCTGGTGACGGAAGGTGGCGCGCCTGCTTAACTTTTTCAAGTTTCAAGGATTCTCCTCCCTGCTGCCCACTGACAAATCCAAAACTCTCTGGGGACCGACAGGGAGAGGGAGGAAGGGAGGGAGAGAGAGAGAGAGAGAGAGAGAGAGAGAGAGAGAGAGAGAGAGAGAGAGAGAGAGAGAGAGAGGAGAGATGTGGAGATGGATGTCAGAAGACATCAAAGGGCTTCGTGAGCCCTGACCGATGCGAGCCAGAAGGAGGGGACTGGACTGAGGCCTGGGACAGGGACAGGAGGAGTCTGCTTCACCAGCAGCAGCCGGGCCCGGTGAACGGGATCCCTGTGTCCGCCCGCCTCAAGAAACAGGGCATGTTTAGGAGGGTGCGGGGCCCGAAGGGGAGTTTGTGGGTTGGGGGGCCGGCCCACCCCCCCAACTCCCACCCCCCAAAAGCGTGTCCCAGGTGTTCCGGTTGCACACTGCACTTGCACGGGGGAAGCGTGGGGACCCGTTTCCAGGTGGTGTGTGTGTGTGTGTGATGTGTGAGGTCAAGGGGCTTTGGTGAAGATTGTCCCGCAGGTTGGTTTTGCTCGCTCGCTGGCTGGCTGGCTCGACCCCCGCCCCTGGCGTCTTTTTCCAGGAGGGCGTGGATGTCTGACCGCCCCGATCCCCTTGGGCAGGGAGGCAGTCGGTCAGGGCTTTCCTCCCTTGAGTGGCCTTGGCACACCTTTGCGGGTAGGGCGGGGGCGTTGTGTATTTTCCTCGGTCGGCTCTTGCCTCTGCCGCCACAAAGAATGGAAGGGCAGAGACACGGTAATGAAGCAGCAGACCAAACGTTTTATTGTAAGTGACTGAAAGAGAGGAAAAGTGCAGGCCACCTCAGGGAGGAGGGGCGCCCTCGCCCCGAGAGGTTTCCGTTTTATTGGAAGAGAGCAAGTGTACACTTGGAGAGAGGGGAGTGTGAGATAAAGTTTGAAGGCATGAGCTTAGAAAGTGCAGGCGACCTCAGAGAGAGGAGCGCACCTACGGTTTCAGAGTCGGGTTTTCGGTTTTTATTTCATAGGCTAGGCAGTGGACGATGATCAGGAATGCTGCGACCCCGGGCCGGTTGCGGACCGGCCAAAGTGCCCCCAGAATATTCATCTTTGTTCAGACATTAAGTTTCTTCCTCCCTCCCTCCCTCCTCCTCCTCCAGAAAATATACTTCGTTGATCCCTCTCCTGGGTAATCAGCTTCTGTGTGGAAACATATCAGTCAAGATGGTCTGCCTTGCCTCCAGTGGGGGCTGAGGCGCCATCGGTTTGATTAAAATGCAATCTTAGCTTTAAGACAGAATTCTTCCTGAAGAGGCTGGGCCTTTGGGCAGGTGCTCAAGTCAGTCTGACGCTGGTATGTGCTCACTGACACGAGGAAAGCACAGGCTACGGCTGAGATGCTTTTCTTTGCCTGGGGAGTATTCACACTTCTAGGCCAACTTGCTCCTGGCCTTGGCGCTTTCTATCTTTTCACTGGTTTACTCTCTGGGGCCCTTCTAGTACGCTGACCGGCCTTCTTCTCTTTCCCGCCCGCTCCTCTCTGTGTTCCTGCCAAACACATGTGCCCGGAGTTCTGCTGGGTTCAGGCCGGTTTGGTTCGTGCGTCTGTCCATCGGCCGACATCACGACGAGGTCTCCGTGGGGTTGGAGCCTTTCCTTTATTCCTGTTTCCTGACAAGGCCGTCTGTGGCGATTCCGGTGACTTTGCCTGTCCCTCCCTAAGTCTTTAGGAAGAGAAACGTGTCCTTACAAAGAACACCCACCGTGTGGTGGTATACATACACGTGGACTCACAGGTATAGGTGTCTATGGGTACACGGGCACGCACGCCTATGAACGCGTGAGCGTATGCATGCGTGCTTGCGTGTATGTGCGTGCTTACTCTTTTCTTTCAATGCCAGAGGAAAATGCTACTCCTTGTGCTTGTTCTTCTTCTTGCTCTTGTTGTTGTTGTTCTTGCTCTTCTTTTCTTTCTTCTTGGTGTCCTTTCTTACCTTCTTCTTTCTTCTTGTTCTTTACATCTTTTCTTCTTCTTCTATCTTCTACTTCTTTGCTGTTTTCTCTCTCTTCTTCTTCTTCCTGTTCTTCTGCCTCCTCTTTCTTCTTCTTCCTTCTTTTGCTTTTCTTTCTCTCTCTCTCTCTCATCCTTTCTCCTTCCCTTTTTCCCTCCCTTTCTCTTTCTCTGTTTTCTTCCACCCCCTTTCTCTTCTCTCTCTCTCTCTCTCTCTCTTCTGTTCCTCCCTCCCTCTCTTCTCCCTGCCTCCCTCCCTTCCTTCCTTTTCTTTGGGGTGGGGATATCATTAATGAAGAACTACATGAGGAGCATTATGTTTCCTAGGCTTCCCCCATCACCAAGTCCGCCCCCTCCCCCCCACCCCGACGGTCACTGTCCATCAGCGTAGTAAGATGCTACAGAATCACTACTTGTCTTCTCTGTGTTGTATGACCCTCCCCGTGCCCCCCCACCCACATTATGTCTGCTAATAGTAATGCCTCCCCTTCCTCCCCCCCTTATCCCTCCCTTCCCACCCACCCTCCCCAGTCCCTTTCCCTTTGGTAACGAGTTACTCCATTCTTGGGTTCTGTGAGTCGACTGCTGTTTTGTTCCTTCAGTTTGTATTCTTTGTTCTTATACTCCACAGATGAGTGAGATCGTTTGATACTTGTCCTTTTCTGCCTGGCTTATTTCACTGAGCATAATACCCTCTAGCACCATTTCTTCTCATGGCCGAATAATAGTCCACTGTGTTTACATACCACATCTTCTTTATCCACTCATCTACGGATGGACGACTTAGGTTGCCTCCATTTCTTGGCTATTGTAGGTAGTGCTGCGATGAACATAGGGGTGCATCTGTCTTTTTTCAAACTGGGCCGCTGCGTTCTTAGGGTAAATTCCTAGGAGTGGAATTCCCGGGTCAAATGGTATTTCTATTTTGAGCTTTTGGAGGAACCCCCATACTGCTTCCCCCAATGGTGGAACTGATATACATCCCCACCGGCAGTGTAGGAGGGTTCCCCTTTCTCCACAACCTCGCCAGCCAACATTCGTTGTTGTTTGTCTTTTGGATGGTGGCGATCCTGACTGGTGTGAGGTGATAGCTCATTGTGGTTTTAAATGGCATTTCTCTGACGGTGATGAGCGATGTGGAGCGAGCATCTTTTCCTGTGTCTGTTGGCCATCTGATTTTCTTCTCTGGAGAAATGTCCGTTTCGATCCTGTGCCCGTTTTTTCATTGAATTATTTGCTTTCTGCCTGTTGAGGTGCGTGAGCTCTTAGTCTATTTTGGAGGTCAACCCTTTATCGGATCTGTCACCTACGACTATATTCTCTCATACTGTAGGATGCCTTTTTGTTCTATGGGTGGTGTCCTTTGCTGTACAGAAGCTTTTCAGCTTGGTATAGTCCCACTTGTTCATTTTTTTTTGCTTCTGTTTCCCTTGCCCCGGGGAGATAATGGTCATGGAGAAGTCGCTCATGTTTACGTCCAAGAGATTTTAGCCTAGTTTTTTTTTTTTGAGAGGGCACCTCTCCTATGTATTGATCAAATGGTTGTTAACAGCAATAAAATTCTGTGGAGGGGACTCGATGCTGAGGACCTATGGAGTGGAGGGAATGCACTTGTTTCCCTCAAGTTCGTTCAGAGAGATAATTTACTGTGCTATAATACAGACTTACTAAAATGCCCTCTTGAGGTACCGTGTCACGGAGCTGGTGCACAGTTTAGCTTCTTTTGCTCCTTCCTGCCTTAGCTCTCTCTCCTCATTAAGCAGCGTTGCAGGGAGAGGGCCACGTGGCCTGCCAGGTCAGTGAGAGCCCAAGTGGACCAAAAAAGAAGAGCATAAAAGTGATAACTTACCTACACGGCACGTTGGCTGTCACACCAGCTGCAGGTGAACTCAGTTCCAACTTGGCCTGCGCCGGAAAGGCGAGCTGAACGTGTGAGTCCTCCCAGGAGTTAGACCTCTTTCGAGTGTGGGTGAGAGAAGGATTCAGTCATTACACCGGTTCTGGAGGTAGGGGGACAAAACCGTGTAATGATGTCCCCGAGGACAGGGTCTCTGTGTCCCTCAGCTCACCTGCAGAAATCTGAGAGGTCCCAGAGGAGAGAGCTTGCAAACTGATGGCTGAAGCACTGTCTGTGATGTAAGGTGGAAGGTGAGCTCTCGATATTCAGGAGAGTTGAGGGTTTAGAAGCTGACAGGAGCAAAAGGAACGAAGAGGGGAAATGGACTGTTTGCACGTGTACGGTGACAGCCTGTCGAAAAATGTCTTTTTAATTTAGCGCACCTGCAAACCCACTCGATGACACACCCCTCGCTACCCCCAATTCCCACCCTGGCAGCCCCGACCCCCCTCAGTTTCCCGTTGTGACACAGATTCTGGAAACGGCTCTTTTCTCCACCATCTCCCTCCGAGTTCTCCCCCCCCCTACCATCCATCCAACCTCCTTAACCCAAGCCTTTCGCCAAAAACTGTTACTCGCGATACTGCCCTGGTTAAGAAGGTGGTTTCCTTTGGGATTTGAGCTCACAGCCTCTCTGGCTCACCGGCTTACACGGGGCGCTCTTTCCGAGCTTCCAAGAACTCGTTCTTACACCATCCCAAGGAACAGTCAAGTCTTCTCCCCGCCCCAAGGCGGGATCTGGGATTCCTAGACGGCTGCTTCTGCCCTAGATTTGTTGGGAACGCCATCTCCAACCACCACCGGAAGCTGAGCTTATCAGGGGTACGTATGGTCATGCCACGCTCTTCAAGTAAACCAAGTCTCGGTCATCTGTCGTCCTACCAAGTGTTGCACACGTGCTGCGTTGCTAATGCCGTCTGCTACGTGAATGCTGCTCTCTCTCGGGAGATCATCTTAGCATATATTCAGACGATAGCTGTTTCCGGGTTCAGCTCCGACCATTCTGGTCCTGAGAAGTTCCTATTTCACCTTTCCTCTTGCACTGGCTCTAGTTGTACGATTACGTCTGGCAGGGAACCGTCAGCATGTCTTCAGGAGCCTCAATATTTAAAGAATGGCCTTACAGAGAGTGTTTTGCTCACTGATCAGTGTTTATTTTTTATTTTTTATTCTTCTTATTTTTTTGAGAGGGCACCTCTCCTATGTGTCGATCGGATGGTTGTTAACAGCGGTAACATTCTGTGGAGGGGACTCGATGCGCAGTCATCCATCAAGCCCCAGCCTCATCCTCGAGGGTCTCCCATCTTCTGCAGCATGACGAACAAGGTGTTCCACGGTGACCTAGTTCTTACCCAGTGACTAAGTTCTTACCTGGTGAACGGTGGCTAAGGGCAGTCGTTATCACGGACGCGTTCGGTTTTGATCACGCCTGGTGAACTCTCAACCGTCCAGTCGGCTATGATGGTTTCGATTGATTTTTATACTCGATTTATATGTGAATCCCACATGTCTCTCCCTTCCTTACTTTTTATTTTCAGTTTTTAATAAAATGCTGAAGTGGTCGGTAGATGCAGGACGAAGGCAGGAGACATAGTTTAGTGCTGTCAGAGGGAGGGCGAATGTAGACGATCAGGTCTGTGCCTGTAGACTGAGTATTAATCCGAGCTAGACAAGGGGCACAGAACATCCACGGACGCAGAAGATTCCTCTCCAAACGGCGGGGGGTCGGGGGGGTGGGGTGGGGGGGAGGCTCTAAGCCTCACCTCCGTGGATCCCCAGTTTCTCGCCTGATGGCGCCCCCCTGCGACCTGTGCCTGCCTTATAGGTTGTTCCTCCCGTGAGGAATCTTACCCGTCTCTGGCTAACCCGCCGCCGCCGTCTTCCGGGGCCATACGGGCAACTGTGAAGTCGGTGAGTGAGAGAGGAGCCGTATTCTTTGAAAGGGGTTATTAGCTTTTTGGCTTCTTTGCAGATGTGTGCCCTGTGGCTTCTGTGCCCGGCCTTTGTCTTGAGGTATCTTTACCGCTCGGAAAGGAGGACGCTACTCGGTGATTTTCGATATGAGGCACGGATTCTACGAAAGGGCTGTCATTAGGAAGGAAAGGAAGAAGAAAAGCTATAGAGGTATAGCAGACGGGAGAGAACACGGGAAGATGGATTCTCTCTCTGACATAACTTCTTGTAGAGTAACCTAAAAGCCTGTGTATGTAGGTTTTAGCAGACTGCGGCTGATCAGACGGCGAGTTCGCACCTTCACAGAATGGGAATACGGACACAGGGCGAAAGCAGACCTACGGTTACCGGCCCTGTCCGGTGAAACCCAGAAAACCAGCGAGGTACCTACCCCCTAGGCATTGGTGAAAACTTATCCATCACAGGATGGATATTGTCTAACTGCACGTGAACGGTTTGAGAGAAATCAGACGAATGAAAGAAAACACACGGCGCATCCCTGGGAACGGTCCACATCCCATTATGTTCTTTTCACGGTAGATAGTCTACAGTCTCACGACTTTGGAGCGCTGCGGCTTGCACTCCTCCTGATTGTGGGTTGAGTTCCGACAATAGCGATGCAGTCAAGTCCGTTGTTGGACTGTACGCACGGGCCCGCTTAGATACCTCCTTCTTCCTTCCTTCCAACGGCGAGGCCAGGAAGCGGCGGGATGAAGGCAGCGACAGCTGCCACGGCGCCGCCAGGATCTTTGTTGAGGTTTTCTGACGATCCGCTTCTGGAATGACTCTCGCAGAGGAGGACGTTGACGGTGGAAGTTTTCTTCATGTCGTATCTTAATTCGTTTTCTGGGTAGGTAGCCAAATTAGGCTCTGATCCTCGGTATGCACACAAACCGACCCCTTTGCCCGCACTTGGTTATGACCTTTATACCGTGGTGAGGAACCTATTGGCGACCGCCACCGGGGAACTGCCTTTCTATTTATTTACTTTTCTAAGAGGACGAAATAGTATCCGAAACCTGTACTTCAGGGTGGGTGGCCATTTCTGACGGTATTCCTTCTTCCTAGGCGAGAGCGTGGGATGGGATGAGTTTCCGTTGGTGGGTGTCCTCCTTCCTCCCTTTGTGTTTACCCTCACGTGCGGGTGGGTGGGTGGGTGGGAGCCCCGGGGCGGCCCGGGATCGGATGGATGGGGGACCTTCACGGCGGCCGGTGGCGAGCTCTCGCCGGCCCTGCGATCCGGATCCGTCCCGCTGACGGACCGACCGGCGCCGGTTGTCGGGCGCCACCTGCCGGCCGCTTTTATGCGGCCTGTTCCCTCTCGAGCTGCGGTGACACCGGGCAAGGGACAGGACGTGGCCACGGTTCCCCGAGGCGGACTTCCAGGAGGACGCGGGTAGCGGGCGCTGCAGGCCCGGTCGTGCCGGGACGCCGGCGCGCTCTGCGCTCGCCGGAGACTGGGGCCGCGGATTCGCTTTCTCGGGTGGTGACTGTCGCCACGCACGCTCGGTCGCTCCCTTGGTGGCCTGGGCCCTGGGAGGCCGCCCGAACGGGTCGACTAGCAGCCAGCGCCGGTGTCCCTCCGCCCGCGGGGACCCACTCACCTACCCACCCGCCGGCCGACCGAGACGGCTGCGGCGGAGAGGGAGACGTAGACGCAGGAGGGAGGAGAGAGAGAGAGAGAGGTGGTCGCGCGCTGTGCCGCGCCGCCCTTTCTGTTCCTTCTCCGTGGCCAGGCCCTCCTCCGTGCGTGTCACACGTCTGCCCGGGCCTCCGCCCCGCCCCGCCCCGCCCCGCTCCGCTCGCTCGGCTCGGCGTCCGGCTCCGGAGGTGGGGCTGGGCCCCGTGGCGTACGGGGTGGTCCTCGTGGGGCTCCAGGGGCCTGCCCGCGGTCCCTCGTGTGGGATCCGTTCGTTGTAGGCGCTCACGTTTGGGGGAGAGGGATACGGCCCCTTGCCCCTCCATTCCGTATGTGTGGAAGGACCGGCCCGGCCCGGCCGGCCCGGCATTGTTTCCTTTCTTTTACACAAGTCTCGTCTCTTTGAAGGCCTCCCCTCCCGCCGACTTATCTCCCGGATGTGGGGACCGACCGGCGGCTGGGAAAGGGAAGGGTGATCGCGATCCCGATCCCGATCCCGACCCCGACTCCGCTGCCGCTGCCGCGTGTCCCCGGGCCTCCCTGCTGTCACCCACCGACCCGCGCCCCGCCGACTGTCTGACCCCTCCCCCTCCCCCTCCCCCTCCCCCTCCCCCTCCCTTTCCCGCAAGCCCACTTCAACCTCCCAACCCCCCCCAAGGGTCGACCAGATGGCCCCGGGAGCCCTGGAGCCCTGGTGACAGTGGTGTGATGCTGGGGGGATTGGGCCCGGTGGGGACAGGCCACGCGCTCGTCATGGGGGGACCCCGCTGTCCGTGGGGTGGCCCTGTGATTCCTCTCTCGAGAGGCGGTCCGATTGTACCTGCAGAGAGGTGCTGACACCCTGTCACTCGGTGCTGGTCGCTGAGGGACTCTGGGACCTCTCTTGGACGTGCGTGGCACGGCTCCGGGCTTCTTGAGCGTGTGCGGCCGGATAGATGCCCGGCTCCGCTCCTGCATTCCCTGAGGTCGCCACCCGCGTGTGCCTGTGCGCTGGCTCTTGTCGCGTGCGCCCAGGGAGGTCCCGATCTGGGTGCGCACCCTCACGGTGCCTGGTGACCCAAGGGCGGCGGGGGAGGAGGAGACGTGCGCGTGCGCGCGTGTCCGGGTCCTCTTGTCCTGCGTGGTGCTCTCCCCGCCTGCCTGCGGTTGTGTCGTGATGGACTCCCCCACGACCCACCCTGGAGGCTCTGTGCCTCGTGTGTTGGGCGCTTGTCTGGCGTGGGGTCCTCTCGACTGCACCGACTCCGGGGGAAGCAGGCCCCGTCGTCGTTTCCTGGCCTCGGCGGGCTGCCCTCCTCCCACACGCGGCGGGGGCGTCGTCCCCGTGTGCTCCTGATCGATGTGGCGATCTCGCGCTCTCCTGGGCCGGGCCTGAACCGCGCCGGAGCGAGGGACAGACGTTCGGAGCGAACGGGACTGCTCTTCTCGCTGTGCGCGCGCGGGGCCCCTCGCCTCCTGCCCTGTCCCCGCGCACGCCCCCATCTGCTGCTGGGCTGCGTGGTGTGGGTGAGAAAGGAAGAGAGGCCAGGGGCGTGCGGAGTCCGGCCCGATCTCGTCCTCCCGCCCTCTGCCTCACGGCGTGGGCGGGCCCGGGGTCCCTGGACGCAGCGGACACCCTCGCGTTGGCCTGTGGGCCGTGTCATGGCGGGCGGGCCTCTCTCCCGTGGTAGGGGAGGGAGGCCGCCACGCCGCCACGCGGCGAGCCCTTCTCCCGGGTCCCGCCGGCGTGTGTTGCTCGGTCCTCTTGTGGTGCTCCTGGAGCGCTCCAGGTCGCCCGTCAGGTGCCTGAGGCCGAGTGGCGGTGTCGTTCCCTTCCCCCAGCAAGCTTCCCCTGCTCGGCTTGCTGCCGCGGTGGAGTGGAGTGAGTGGAGTTGTGAGTGCCTTGCAGAAGTTCCCGTGAACGAGTGGGGGGTCGAGGCGGTAAGGGAGGCACGCCCGGCCCGTGCCCCTCCCCGACCACACACCGTGGGGGTGTGTTGGGGGGAAGGGGGTTTTGTGCGGCCCGGGGATAGGGTGCCTCGTCGGTCCCGCTCGCGTGCCGCGGGGGGGCCGACTCCGTCGGGCGCCGTCCCCGTCGGGGCTGGTGCGCTGGCGAGACGCGTGGGCGTGTGACTGCTGCGGTGGGCCGAGCCAAGGACGCGGGGGTGCCGTGGCCGTCTTGGCCAGGCTACCGTCTCACTGGCTCCTTTTGTTAGCTCTCTGGCGTGCTTTGTTTGATGAGTTGCCGCTGTGCGCCTCCAGTGGCACGCGAGAACAGGGAGGCAAAAGGGCGAGCCTGAGGCCCACAGGCACAAGCTCGTGGCCCCCAGCCGTGAGTGACCGCTCATGCCGTCGGCCTGTGCTGCTTTTTTTTTTTCTTTTTTCCCCACTATTTTATTTTTTTTTTGTTTTTACCCCTACCGCAGACCCCCCCGCCTCCACGTCTCCTCACTCCACGCCCTCGTGAGCAAAAGCCACCGACACCGCCTTGGCCCTTCTCGTGTCAGGCCGGCGCGTGTGTGGGTCCGAGCCGTGGTGCTCTGGTGGGTCAGGGAGCGATACGCCCTCGGTGAGAAAAGCCTTCTCTAGCGATCCGAGAGGGTGCCTTGGGGTACCGGACCCCCCAGCCGCTGCCCCTCCTTTTCTGCGCGTAGTGGGCAGAGCTCCCTGCCACCCCCCGTGGTGAGGGAGTCCGCCGGCCTCCACCCCTACCTACCGCAGGTGGGGGTGGAGCTGGGCGCCGCTCTTTGCCTACCGCGGCCCGCGCCTCCCCCTTGGGAATCGGGGGAGGGTCCCGCGGGCCTTGGCCGGGCGTCCGGCACGCGTGGAGGCAGGCGCGGTGGTGTGGTGCAAGGAGGAAGGAAGGACGGGGCCCGGGTCCCCGAGCCTCCGCCCCACCCCGCTGCGAGCGGCTCCGCGTCCCGAGCTGCAACGGGCAGCAGCGGTGCTTTCGGCAGGTACGTGGTGTAATAAGCAGGAGCCGCCTCGCTCGGGGGCGTCTCCCTGGGGCCGCGGTCCTGGAGTGGGCCCGCCCGGATGGGTGGAGAGAAGACGGGCAGGGCGGCGAGTAAGGCCCGGCACTCGCCGCCCTGCTGCTGCTGCTGCTGCTGCTGCAGTGGGCGCTTCACATGAGAACCCAGGGCCCTTGCCCTCGTGGTGGTTGGGATCTGTCCGGCGGGAGCCTCGGAGGGGGCTGCTGGCATCCTGGGCGGTGCGGGACCGCCCTCGTGCGTGGGGCGGTGGGATCCCGCGCCCGCTTTACCCGGTCGCCCGGCCGTGCCCCGAGGCCCCCGTCTGGACTTGTGCCCGCTCCGCCCTTGGTGTGAACGCGCACCCCCACGACCCGCCTCCCCGTCGCCACCGGCAGTGCCGAGCCGCCTCCGCAGATGCGACCTGCTCCTGGCGTGTTGCCGCCTAACTGTCCCGGGAGCCGAAAGCGCCCCTGGTCCCGGAGGGGGGGGGCGTCGCTGCCCGCCCCGTCCGCGGCCGTGCCGTGGCTACGGCGGGGCGTGGCGTCTCCGCGTGAGGCGCTCTCGGCACCCGGCGTTGGAAGGGAGTGGCTCCGTGCGGCGGTCGGGCGCTGTGTGGCCACGGGGACGTGGGTCGGTGGCGTGCGGGCGTCCCGGCGCTGGCCGTGGTGGCCGCCAGCACGGTTGGGGTGGCCCGTGGGTTCGACGGAGGCCCGGCCGCTTTGCTTTCCTGGGTGCCGCGGGACCGCCCTCGTGCGCGGAGGCCTCTGGCGGTGAGACCCCGTGTTGCGCGCTCCAGGTCTGAGGCACGCTCTCGAGCCCCCGGGCCGCCTCCCCCGTCCCCCCGCCTTCGCGGGGTTCCGACGGCCACGGCTCCTCTCTCCACCTGTCTCGGCTTTGCCCGATCCGGGGGTCCCGCGCCCCGCCCCCTGTGTGTCTCGCTCTCCCGGCCCGTGCGGCCCCGCTCCGCTACGTGCCTGCCGCCGCTCGCCCGGTGGCGTCGTCGCGAGTGGGCGCGAGGGGACGCTCCCCCGCCCCGCCTCTGCCCCCCGTGGCGTCCCGCCCCGGTGCGCGTGCCCGGAGCGCGCGTCGGGCCCCGGCTGGCCGTCGTCGTGGCCGCCCGTGAGCGCTCTCCCGTGCGGGGAAGGTGGTGTTGGGGGTGTGGAGGGTGGCCGGGCTTCGGTCCGGTTCCCCGACGCCCCCCTCCCCGCGGCCCCGTCCGGGCGGGCGGGCGTGTCGTGCACGCGGGTGGCCTCGATGCGAGCTCCCGGTGCCCCGTCCCCGCTCCCGGTCACGCGCCGCTGGCGGGATCGCCCCGTGGGGTGAGGGCGTGGGTGGTGGTTCGTACCCCCGCCCCTGCGGCGCCCCTCCGCTCGTGGGCGCGTGTGTGTGCGCGCGCGTGTGAGTGCCGCCGCGCGTCGGTCGTTCAGTCGATCTCGCGGCGGGCACGGTGGGGCGGAGATCTCGTGTCCCGGGCGCTCCCGTCACCCTTCGCCCTGGCCCTTCACACCACCGGCCGCCGCCTCCCGCGCTCGC
>NC_080036.1:1714432-1741932 GCF_030020395.1 Manis pentadactyla | reverse complement strand
TAGCAGCGACTACGGAGTCTATCAGCTTAGGGTGAAATTCAGGTCACCTACTGCCACAGTGAGCTAGGATTCTTTCTTTCCCACAAAAATATTCTTACAAGTTTTAATAAATTTATAATCAATCTAAAATCATAAACTCATATCTTCATTATACACCCCTCTGTAGGGCACAGTAAGCAGCAAACTACATTTCCCCTTCCTCTGTGTGGATACCGACATCTCCCTGACATAAGACACAGGTCGCCATGACTCCACTACGAAGGGACTAAACAAGTTCTTACATGGTGAACGATGCAAGGGCATTCATATCATAGAAACTATTTCTGTGTGTTAACTATAAACAATCAAGTCAAGTATGATGTACGATTATTCTTTTTTTTTTTTATACTTGATATGTAATTCTAATAAAATATTGACGTAGTAGGTAAATGCAAGAGATAGATAGAAGGAAGGCATGATTGAGTGCGGTAAGAGAGCAAGTGTCGATGATCAGGTTTGTGCCTATAGACTAGGTCTTAATCCAAACCAGACGAGGGCAGCAAAACATCCAAGGTTGCAGAAGGTTTCTCTCAACCCTGGGGGGTGGGGGGAGGGGGGAGGTTCTAAGCCTCCCCTCTGTTGGTCCCCATTTTCTTGCCTGCCGGCCCCCCTGCCTACGACCGTGCCTGTCTTAGGTTGTTCCTCCCTTGACGAATCTTACCCGTCTCTGGCTAGCCAGCCATCTTCCGGGGCCATACAGGGAGATGTAAAGCTGGTAAGTGAGAGAGAAGCCATATTCTTGGAAAAGGTTAGCTTTTTCCTTCTTGGCAGATGTATGCCCTGTGGCTTCCAGGCCCAGCACTTGTCTTGCAGTATCTTTACTTCTTGAAAAATTATGGGATTTGTTGATTTCACGTGTAAGGCACAAATGCTAGTCAAGGGCTGTCATGAGGGAGGGAGGGAGGGAGGGAGGAAGGAAGGAAGGAAGGGAGGGAGGGAGGGAGGGAGGGAGGGAGGAAGGAAGGAAGGAAGGAAGGAAGGAAGGAAGGAAGGAAGGAAGGAAGGAAGGAAGGAAGGAAGGAAGGAAGGAAGAAAGAAAAAAAGCTAATAGAAGTAGCAGAGGGAAGGAAGAAAAGATGAGAAGATTGATGAAGTGTCAGACAGGGTTATTCAAGTCAATATTCTCTCGTAACTCTATTTCTATAAAACTCTCCATCACTAGTTTCACTAGCATGGTAACAATAAAAGGGGGGTATTCTCAGTGGAAATGGGGTGGTCAATGTTTGACTGACGGTAGGTTTCGGTACTTTATGCTGAGATCGCCATTGGGCCCCGGCGTGTTCCGTTCTTCAGGAGCACTGTCCTGAAAAGCTCCTGGGAAACTTATGTTCTCATCCTTTCCACACTGCTCGGCAGAGGTTAGTTAACCCTTAGCGAAAAGGCAGGTCAAAGCAAGGCCAAGAGTATAATAAAAAAAAAGCGAAATCAAGGTGGGTAATAGGGGGAGCCGGCTGCAAAGGCCCCTGCTTCGTGGGGGTCTTCTTCCAGCCTGAGTTTTGCTACACAGCTTGAATGGCATGGCTCCCTCAGCCACCCCTTTCTCCAACTTGCTCTCTTTCAATAAAACATAATAAACCTTTCAGGTTGCCTCTCCTCCCTGAGGCCGTCCACACTTCTTCACTCTTTAGGTAACTATCAATAAAACTTGTACTGTGCTTCATGACTGTGTCTCTGCCCTTCGATTCTTGTTGGCGGCGGGGAGGGACCAAAACCGAGCGCAATACACAACGCTTCCCCCTGACAGTTTCACCTACTGCACAGGGAGAGAGACCTCCCCAGATGTGGCTGCCCAAACAACACCGTGAACGTGTGGGATGACACCAAGGACTTCCCGCGGGGAGCGGTGGCGGTGGGGGCCGGGAGCCCCATCGATCTGGAAGATGATGGACGATGAAAACCCGGTCCTAGAACAGCGTTGCTTTAGGAGTGAGTGTGATCTCTGGGCCCACAAGCCAGGGTGGAGGAGCCACCCCCTGCCAGGCCTCCCTCGGCCCTGATCACTCCCTCTGAGCCTGGGTACGGCCTAGGAATGCGAACCGGCGACGAGATCTGCAAAGCGCGTCCGGCCCCTCCCTTCCCCAACCCCTTTGACTCGGATGGTCACACACACACACACACACACACACACACCAACCGCCCTCAGCACCCCCACAGCCCCACCCCGACCCTTCCAGGGAAGACATCTTGTATGGCGTCAGCCTCCACGCCCAGGATTCTCAAAGGGTTCACGGGGTTGCCTGGGTTACGAAAGGGAGGCTGAGTTCGGTCTCCGCTTTCAGGGGCGTATCTCAAGAGATCCCGCCCTTATCCCCCATCCCCCACCCCCACCCCCCGCCATTTGCATGCTGCAGCCTGTGGGTGGGGGAGTTGAAGAGAGACATTCAATGGAGAGAAGCCCCGAGGGGGAAGTCAAATGCTCCCATTGAATTGGACCGGGGGGAAGTTTCTGCATTTGAAAGGAGCGATTGAAGGAAGCCCGCTGAAGTCGATCGTCCCTGACCCTCCCCTCCCCCACTCCCGAGTGAGCCCGGCTGACTCGGTGGGAACCGAAAGCTGGGGGTTTCGTGCCGAGGGGGGGGGGTGAACTAAACTCCTGGTCCCCGGGGAAATTGCACAGGGGAAAAGCCGAGTTGGTATCTCAGACGGAGCGGGGTCAAGGGGATGAGATGCTTGTGGACGACACAGGGAGGGCTGTTCGGTGACCTCCCGCCTTCCCCTTCCTCTGAATGAGAAGAGGGCAGAGGGGAACGGGTGGGGGTGGGGGTGGGGGCGGGACCCGGATGTGACCGTCAGCCTGCCCGGGGACTGAGGCTGGGGGGCGGCGGTGGCGGCGGCGGCCCCGCCCTGCCGCCCCTGGCCGCTCGATCCGTTCGTTCTGGGACCTGCGGGCAAGGGCAAGAAAAACACATGCCCGACAGCGGGGTCGCTTTGGCTAGGCGGACTCACCCCAGCAGCGCGGCTTCATGCCTCACGTCATGGTCGCTCCCACTCCCCCAGCCCACCCCAGCCCCGACTCTAGCCAGGGAGACAGACAGTCAGGAATTTTCTGGTTGAGCCTGGGTCGGTCAGAGACATAGGTCATGGATGCCTCCCCACCCACAAGAAGGTGGAACCACCCACCTGGGAGATGGAGGAGGAGACTTTCGTCCCCACGTGGAGGTGACCCCATCCAAAATCATAATAAAAATAACAACCGTTTTCTTTGGAAGACTTCCTTCCTTCCTTCCTTCCTTGCCCTGCCTTGAGAAAAACCCTCCCTTTCTGTCGTCTCTCTTCTCTCTCTCGTCACTAGGTGGCGTGCTTGCCTGATTCAGAGATCACTTCCTCAAGCCGAGGGGATCTGCTGGCCAGGGACCTTGGCCCAAGTGTGTTTTCGAACAGAACAGTTGATGTTCTAGGGTACCCTTGGTGGGGATGAGCAAAGCCAAACTCCCCTCCTCGCTGACAAGTCCTCAGAACTCTCAGGAGAGCGACCGAGAGGACGGATCTCGGAGACGGAAAGGCTTCTTGAGCCCTGACAGATGCTAGCCAGCCGGGAGGAGGACTGGACTTGAGGCCTGGGATGGGGACGAGAATGGTCTGCTTCGCCAGCAGGCAGGCCCGGTTCACGGGAACGCTATGTCCACCCGCCTCAAGAAACGGGGCGTGGTTAGGAGGGTGCGGGGCCGGGGACACCCGCCTCCAGGGGGAAAAAAAAAAAAAAATAGTCGTTTCCCTTCCCCTGGGACGATGGCTGGCTCCAGCGGGGCGAGCCCGGGAACGGGTGGTTGGTTGGTCAGTCAGTCCATAGACAAGGCTGGTAGACGACTCGTGGGGGATGGCCAGACGCTGGTCCCACACAAGGTGTGTGGGCGGGGGGTGCAGTGGTTCTGGGGTCCGTCTGGACAGTGGCCGCAACGACTGCATGTCAGAAATGTGGAGCTGGCCACTGAGCGACCTGGCCCCTGGCCGGCCTAGCCGGTGGCCAGCGGCATCCTCTCCCTGTCCCCCCGGCCCCCGTTCCGCAGCCCTCTGTCCTGTGGCTTGATTTGGGCTGGCTGTCTCACCCCTTCCTAACCAGCCCCCCACTCCCCCTTTTCGTCACGATCTTTTGTAGAGCTGTAACGTGTGTTTTATGTTTCTATTTTACCTAGGCCCTTTTATGGTCAGGGCATCGTCCGTCCCCTGTTGCTAGGAAAGCTCATTCCCAAGGAGGTCATGCCCCTCGGAGGAGGGCGATTGAAACATGACTTCGGATGAGATGAGATATTCCCGGCCCGTGACAAGTCCAGGGCAGCAACAAGACAAGACGGAAGGAAGGAAGAAATAGGGGAAGAGGAAGGGGGTGGGGGCTGAGGGGAGCGGGGAGGGAGAGCCAGAGAGAGACAGAGACAGAGGGAGAGGGAGAGGGGGAGAGAGGGAGAGAGAGAAGAGGATGAACTATACTATCTATCCGTCAACTGTCCTCATCAGGGATCCTCAATTTCCTTTCCTTAAGGAAGAGCATCTTTTTCAGGGAAAGGCCTAGATGGCTCATTCGCTCTGTCCAGCAGGCAAGCATTGTGCTGTCTGTGGTTTCGTTCCCAGGCTGACATCATGGCGAGGAACAACGGGTACGAAGGTTCCATGAAATAACACCAAGCACCCGTGACGGTAGAGCAACACAGACCGTCGGTAAGACGGTTTTCATCCACGAGCCCCGTGACCCCGACCGTCATTCTGCCGTCTCCCCTAAGTCGGGGTTGGATCCCTCAGGGCCCTTATTGGTATAAGAGCGACAGCCCGATGAAACCCCACCGTTTTAGGCATTTCAGGAGGGTGCCTGGGCTTGAGATTTCCGGGACCCCACGCCTCATGTGCAGTGCTCAGAAGGATGACGACAGGAGAGGAAATCTAAGGGATACGAAGGAGGGTGGTTGTGAATCTCTCAGGACACACAGGCCTGGTCCGGACCCTTAGGTGGAAGCGGTCCGCTCTGCGATGGCAGCGGCGGCTGCTTCCCTTCCTAGTCATGCGGAATCGGAGATGGCAGATCGGGAGTGCCGGACGGACGGGTCACTAGGTGGATTAGCCTTCCCCCTGACCCCACCCCCACCCCCACCCCCACCCCCACCCCCACCCCCACTTTGTAATATTTCATTTCATTTTATTTTATATTTTATTTTGGGGGGTGGGGGTGGGGGGTTTAAAGGTTAGTTAACACGGATCCAGGCGTCGACTCCCTGGGCTCTGGCTCCACGGGGCATCACAGGAAGTACTTGGACATATGTCAACGTGTGAGGTTGGAAAGAACTTCTGTGGGTGGGGGTGAGCTGAGCCGTCTCTTTGGGCAGCACACAAACTGTCCGGGTTGGATTGGGTTTCCCACGGCCCTGACCGACTGTGGATGTCTGCAACCACCCACCCACCCACCCACCCACCAAGGAGCCCGTCTTCATGTCTCTCTGAGTCGGGACCAGGCTGCTTCTGTGTCGCAGAGACATCAGGATGTCGAGCGTCTGACAGCCAGGGGGTTCGGATCGGGTTTGGTGTGCTGGTAGGAGAGAGGCATGCACTGGATCCACCTGGGCCACCAGCTTTATGGATTCGGTGGCTGCTGCCACCTTGGTGGGCCAGTCAGCTAGGGCATGTCCCCAAAGCCCAGGTTTCGTTCCTTCCACGGGAGCCTCCGTTTGGATGACAGCCGTATCGTGGGGTAACAGAATCATCATCGTCAGGGATCCGATGAGACTAGAACGTTCCCGATTTCTAGGAGTTCCACATCATTTCCAAAGCAGTGATGGACCCCTACCTACAAACAGAGCACACAGAAAGCTTTGTAGGCCTATCTTGTCGGACAGTGTTTCCCGTGGAAACTTCACACAATCAAAACCAGTTTAGCCACTTAGAATTGGACTGGAGTAAGTTTGTCTGAAGTATCAACACAGGTTTCTGGTTTCTTCCCTCCCTCCGCCTCCCCCTCGCCCTCTCCTCTCCTCTCCTCTCCTCTCCTCTCCTCTCCTCTCCTCTCCTCTCCTCTCCTCTCCCTCCCTCCCCCTCTCCTCTCCAGCTCCCTCTCCCTCTCTTTCTCACTCGCACTTACTTACACACTCCGTAGACTAGGATAACTGTGGTTAGGGTCCGGAGTCGACCACCACCTCTTCAAATAGACAGAAGATAATGCAAGTCACACAGCGAGGTTTATTTCCAGCTAGCTGGGGTCCAAGTGTCTGCCCGACGCAGCGGGTTTCCACAAGGACCCAGAGCACTCAAAGCCAGGGGTTTCTATGGCATTTTCGAAAAGCACTGACTCACAGTAACTTTCCATAAATTTTGGCTTGTGCTACATCCTGGGGGTTAAGCAAAAGCAAGATAAGACCACTCCTCAAATGTTAGGGTGGTTCAGCAAGATAAGCTGACCAGAGTCGCAACCGCCCGCAACCCGGTGTCCATGATTAACTTGTTCTTCAACACCTGTTTATCAAGCCTTACCCAGTTCCTCCTTTCCTGAGTCCTGCACTCAGAAAACGGCTCTTTGGCCCTTAAGATGGCCATTCTCATGCTAATTCATTCCTACACTGTGAAAAAAGATGCTTGGCTGTCTGTGTGCCCAGAGGGACAATGAAAGTCTTCACAGGCAAAATACGGGAGGGGACCCGGTTGCTGGCAAAACTCAGCTCTTTTACTAGGAAGCACACCACACTCCATTTTCTTAACGAATGAAAGACCCAATGAAGGCAACACCCAGCACAGGAAAATCGTTTGAAAAGTCGATGCCTTTAAAGGCAATGCACACACATCACACACAACACACACAACACACACAACACACACACAACACACACAACACACACACACACACAACACACACACACACACACACACACACACACACACACACACACACACACACACACACACACACACACACAGCCCTTTCACAGTCTCTCACATAGGAAGAGCAGACCAATAGTCCCAGGACACTTTGTCTTCCTGACACAGAGAAAACTAGATTTTATTCTTGTGCCAGCTTACTTCTGCTATTAAAAATCATCTTAAAGAAACTCATTTAGATCGTAGCTGGCCTGATCACACACGTCGATTCTTTTCCCAAGGTTCCTTTTCACAGCCCTTCTGCAACTTTCTTCTTTATGTTCAGCTTTCGTCCAAAGATTTCCTTTTTTCAGGAACCAGCCTCTCACACTTTTAGGACACCATTTCTTTTCCTCTCTCAATTCCTCTCTTCCTTCCCTCTTTCCTTTCTGCCACCAGCCCCTCCCTCTCCCTCCAACCCCCTTCCTCCTCCCCTCCCCCCCCCAGTGAAAATGCATTTCTGTGTCTCATACCTTCTTTGACTGAAAGCATAAAGCATACGTCCCACTTTTCCTGCATACAGAGATGTTTCCTGTATTTATTATTGCCAGTGGCTTTTGTGACACTTAGAAGGATTCTTAGCTTGCCGAGACATCACTTCCTGTTTTTTTTTTCCCCCTTAATCTATAAAATTTTGGTTTCTGTTGTTAAGTAGCAAGCATATCAAAAATGTGTGGAGAACGACCACCACTCAGCTTTCATAAACCCACTTTTCTCATATGGAATATGTTTTCAGGAAGAAGTAACACGTGGCAGAGGCGATGGAGGCCTCCCGTGCATCACTTGAGCCCATTTGCCTCCTGTTTCTGCGGAGGTAAACATGAGCCAGATTGGGGTGTTCACCCTTCCCGTGTGTGTTCTTAGGCTTTTAGTATATGTGTCACAGCAGTCTTGCTTGGCATGTTCTGAAACGACGAAACCTTCTCACAGGGCACATCGCTTGGCCATTTCTTAACTCATCATGGTTCCTGAGGGGAAGCCAAAGTAATACACGTACCTTGTACTCATTCGTGTCGGCAACCAAAGATGACAAACAAACCTCTTGCACGGTCCATTTGCTAATGGGCACTGGTTCCAGGGTTCCACAGTTAAAACAGCAGTACTGCAGTGAACTTTCTGGACACGTCTCCGTGAGGAGAGTTGGCATGGCGAGAATGACCGTCGCCTACGATGCCCACAGGATGGGTGAGTGCATTGGCATCTCCAAATAAACTAGGTGTTGCGGACCACTCTCCGAGGTGATCGCAGAAGTCTCCCTGCCGCCAGCAGAGACGAGAGAGCCCACGGCTCCAAACTCAGCAACGTGGTAAGCATCGGGGTTCGGTTAGATTTTCACATACGTCCGCCCATCGAATGGCAGTGCCACGGTATCTCAAGGTTGTTTCCGTGTACAGTTCTCGGGTGACTGGTGAGAGGAAGTAGCTCGTCAGGGGGAAAAGGACTATTCCGGGATGCTCGCCTGTGAATCACCCTTCCCGGATTCTTGCACCATCGTCTGGATTTCCAGCGAGCCCTCCGTCAGTGACACGGCACGCAATCAGAAGTTTGGATTCTAGCATGAACGCATGTTTCGACCTCTGCTGTGTGTGCTTCTTGTCTGCTCTGGTATCCACGAGTCTTTCCTTTGCTTTGGTTTTCATGGACAGATCTTGGATCCATCCTTCCTGACAGGAAGTGTCTGCATAAATGGACAGCAGCCTGTGTGCTGTGCCATTGAGTCGCGGGTTATTTTCACCTTTCAAAAGCGTTTCCCCCCCACCCCCATGGAGGTTTGACGTCGATCTTGTGTGGCTATCCTGGATACCTATCAGCTACATGACGGATATTTATGTGCCTCGTTTCTCCAAGTTTCAGAGGTAGTAATTTTGCCTCCTCTCATTTCTGAATCTTAGACCGTTAGCATCATCAACTCCTCTGAAGCGTATCTGATATTTGTATTTGTTTGAATAGAAGAATCTTAATCTATAGAATAGGTTCCAGAGAAGTTATTACAGATGCATACCGTCTGTGTGATCCTGGTGCGAGCATATTACATCTTATTCCAGAACACAGTGCAGTGTATCAGACTTCCAATATTTGGATGTGCACTTTGAACCCCCGCCCCCACCCCCACCCCCACCACCCCCACACACATGTGAGATACACTTTTCACGGATGTCAATACAGTGTACGGGGTGGCTGGTGGGTGGGCACAAAAAACAAAAACAAAAAAGGACTCCCTGAAGTATATACTTTGGCCAAAATACTGGGACTCTTTCAACGTGAAAAGCAAAGCAGAAATATGGACTTTTAAAGACCCTACCTGTCTGGTATGTGCAGTGTAAATCAACGAGACGAATACCCGGGTCAGTAAAATGTTCACAAGGAAAGATTTCCTATGAACTCTCAGTAAGCTTGTCCACATCTAGCCCTCACGTATGTAGGCCGTTTGGGCAGCCGTGCGAAAACTGCCTCTTAAAGGATCAAGCATCAGAATCAGAGAGGAAGAGTTTGCAGTAGACTCACTGGCACCCGGATAGTTTAATGCACCTACATGTACATTTTACATCAGAGTCAAAATTGGAGTTCTGGTAATCCCGTGGAGACATCTTGCTGAAATGCCACGAAAATGGTTGCCGCGTTCCAAGGACCTAAACGACAACACCAAAGGAAAAAAAAAAGTCAATGCAGAGTTCAGTTCACTCCAAATATGTTTTCAGTCGCTAGTCTGGACCAGGCATTAGAGCTAAGGAAATGGTTCTCCTTCCTATGGAGTTTACGATCTAGTGAAAAAAAACTGCAAGTGACGGAAGGAACTGTTTGTCTCTTTCTCTTGGTGCCTGCCTCTGCCTCTTACACGTTAGCACGTTGACTCTGTAAACCATTTCTGGTGAGGAAAATCAGCTTCCACCTCTCATCGGGAGAGTCATCTACTTTCATGCGTGAGGTTGACGTGCTGTGCTGTCACCGTGGACGGGACACACGGGACTTGCAGCAGCAGCAGCAGCAGCAGCAGCAGCAGCAGCAGCAGCAGCAGCCCAGAGTTCCAGACTGGGATAGGATAGGAACACTCGGGTCTACTTTCAGTCTCCTGGACTTTCATTTCTCTGGCTCTGGGTGAACCAGTTTCCAGCGAGGCATCCAACGGAACTAGGGGAACTGTTGACTACCTGGCATCCTCTAAGAGTGCCACTTCTGGGCGGGTACACAAAAACTAGCCAAACTCCCAAAAGGCGTAAAGGAGGAGCACACTGGTAAGGTCCCACGAGATCCAGAGCTCCGAGGCGACTCTTGCTCAGTGGGAAGGCAAGAGGGGAATCGAGGCAAGGTGCAGGCCACGCTGGTAAGGAGTGCTCAAGTCCAGTGGGCCTGGCAGAGGAGGTGATGACCAATCGTTCTAAAACTTCCAGAAAATTCTAATAAAAGATGTTATGTTAAGCACGAAGGCTGATTTAAGTGGAACCGAAATGGACGTGTCCTTGCTACAATCAGCTGCCTAAGTTTACCGGCAGGCATTGAAGTGGATGGTATCTGCTAAATCTTTCCAGGCTCCAGGGCGAAGCGAGGGGACGCCCTCCCACAGAGAAAAGGCCGACCGACCGACCGACCGACCGACCGACCGACCGACCGACCGGGTGTGTCGCACGGCTGTCTTTCTCTCTCCCAGGTGGGAGCTTCCTCTTCAAGTTAAAGCCAGACACACACGCCTCTGGCTTGCCTTTCTAAAGAACTGGGAGGGATGTCGGTCCCCAGAGCCTGAAAAGGAAGAAGTGTCTTCTCTTCTGCCCACAAGCCTGACCTCAATACAAACTCTCGAACGGAGAGGCTTGGCCCCCAAGAGAAGTAGACAGTCTGATAAGGTGATGCAGCCAAATCTATTTTAATGCAAGGAAAGAAAATACTCAAAAGTCCTGTGAACTACTACAATAGGGGACTCGTTCTCTAAATCTTTTTGGTGAAAACCTAGTCTACTTATTGAGCTCATTATCTTCAAAATTTTGGAGGTTCTCTTTTGTTTTTAAACTAGACTCCCCAAAACGGAAGAAATCTGTCTTCCGCAGCACGGCCTGGCTTTCAGTGACTGGTGCTAGAATGGTACTTGCATTTTATTTCCAGCCCCCTGGACACACACAGTCCCTATCATTTCAGAGCCTTCATTCAGCCCTGTTAGTCTGGGGCCGTCGAAACCTTTACCCAGTTATGTCAACTGCTCACCTTCAGAGTGTATTCTTGAGAACTGAGACACTTTGGGTCAAATGAGCTAAAAGGAAGCAAGGCAATTGGATATATTAGTAACTCAAATCTTTGTGTCGGTTTATCTGTCTGTCTGTGTATATGTTCTCTCATGAAAAGTATTGCTAGCTGTAGTACATTACATCTCAATCTGTATGTTGGTGTGTGTGTCTAAGTGGGTCAATGAGAAATCTATTTCTACCTCCGGATGGTACTAATAAAATGGATTTACAGACAAGCGCTTGTGAAAATTGGACGTTCTAAAACTTCCAGAAAATTCCAATAAAAGATGTGAAGCGTGAATGCTAATTTAAGTGGAACCGAAAGGGACGTGTCCTTGGGATTTTCAGCTGCCTACGTTCACCTGCAGTCATTTAGGTGGATGTTATCTGCTAAATCTTCCCAGAATAAAATGATTAGAGGCTTGACTCTGTCTCACATTCAGTCAAGGTTTGGCATAGTGAAGAATGAGTCGGCTAAGTGTGTAGCAAGCGAACAGCTCAATACTAATTGTGTGTTGCAGTGTGTAATCCCACCGAGAGCCTGAGAATTTTTGTCGTCACCTAAAATCTTAAAGTTTTGCTCAGTTCAGACATATTCTGTGCTTAGTGAGACTGTGCCTTAAAGCACACGATTCCAGAAATTAGTCAAGGTGCTCATAAATTTGTCCATCTAAAGAATGCTAGTGTGACGGCTTACAATAGCCTACTTCTCAGTGTTCACTGAAAATTGCAAGTTCCTAACGATTTTGAATTTTAACTAAAAGTATTTGAAGTCATGAGGAAAACATTTGTGCATGCTAAAAAAAGAACAAAAAACGGGTCTTTGGATAAAAGGAAGTAACTTTGTTCTAAAGTACAGCTGTTTCTTTAAAGAGGGAGAACACGGATGTGTAAGGAAAGTTGTGGAAAGCTTGTGGAAAAACGGATATGGTCATGCTCTGTGAAATAAAAGCAAATGAGTCTCGATATCAAGGACACGGCAAAATTCGAATTTTGTTTTCGGCGAAAAAGACAATGTTTTCTCAAACGGTTAGTCTGCTGCTCTTCGTGTTGAAAGATTGCAAAAGGTTTTCTAATTGTTTTATCAAAGCAGTTTCTCATGCTTCAAGTCTCAAGGAGTCGTCTGAGTATTGAAGAAAATGAGATCCCCCCAGTAAAAGGACTAAAAGCTAAACGTTGCTCACGACTGTGGAACCTTCTGTATTTGCCTTTGAGGTATTTTGTGGTCATGCTGGTTAAGTGGATAAGTATTGCTTCTTGGCAACGTATCATCTTATTGAGGCAAGTGCCGAAGAAACTTCCTTCTGACGGCGTCCCAGAATCAAGTTCAAAAAGGTGCTTATACCTCTACTTAACTCTGATATTTTCCCGAGGGCCCCTGGAACCTGTCAGAGGAATTTTTTCTCCTCGTCGGGGAAAATATTTGGCTAATTTGGCCTATTTATCTGACTGACACACACACACACACACACACACACACACACACGCACGCACGCACGCACGCACGCACACATTTATTTATTTGTTTATTTATTTACCTGGAGAGCACTGCCAAAGGGAATGATGCTAAACTTTGTGACTGAATGTTCTGTGTCACAAAAATAATCCAAATTTCCTCATGTCCACTGTCTTAGGGTAAGCTCTCTCATCAGATCTTTAACCGTTGTCATTTGTCAGTCTTTTGTCATTTCTAGTCACTGTTTTATTACTCCTAAGCTAGTCAAGAGCTAGATTTCAGCAGAACAGGTATTAGTTACCTAGGACGACTACGTAAACTAAGGAAGATGATTTTGTGGCTTTTTGTTTCGAGTGTTGCCCATAAGCTGCCAACAGTTTAGTAAATGACTGCCTGTATAAGCAGAACTGAAACTTTATCTTTCTACCTGATCCCTCCAGAATTTAAAAACTCTCCGTGGCTATTTTGATACTTCCTGGCAGTCTGTTTATTTGCATGAGTTCAATAGGAATCTGCTTTCCCTGTAAGAGGACCCATTAAAAACACTGGTGATATTCGCAAGGCTTTGACTGGAATGGGATACCTGAGAGGCACGTGTGTAAACTCAGATAGGAACGGACAGCTTTAAGGAACTAAGGTAGACCTGACAAAAGCCAACAAAGCCCCTTGGAAGAACAGGCCTGGTACCTTGCTTATAGGGTTCCCAGCAGCCTGACGAGGTGACTGAGGAAGGTCACCTCCTGGCAGGTACGGGAACCTCAGGATGTCTCGGGGACCTGGAGAAGGGAGGAATTCACCCAAATCTACAGGTACTGCAGGCAAAACCCGATGGCGAGTCTGGCTTGGCTATCTGGCCTCACGGGGCCTTTGAAAGTTCCATCTGAAATTCCTTGTGAAAAGTGCCAGCAAAGCCCATTTAAAAAAGCCTACGTAATCGATTGCTCTTCTGGATGCGTTTATGCAAATAATCGAGCCAAAGATTAGTTATTTTCTAGGGGAGAGTAGTATCGTTTCAATCACGCGGCCTTTATCTGTACTACATCCTAGTACTAGTCATGGGGACATAAACTGAATTCAGAATTCTAGTTTCCCCAGAAAATATCTGGCTACGATTCTCCAGATGTGTTAGTTGTTGTTCTTCTCCCCCCATCATTTCTATTAAAGTTTCGCTCTTTCCGGTTCCCATATTCCACCACGCATTCTTCATCTCATCACGTTGGTCCTTCCGGAATGGAAGATCCAACTGCAGATGTTGCTATTTAACCTCATAACGCCATTGGTTCTACCTTGCCTAGAGGCCATAAAACTGCAAATAGTCATAGAAATGGAACCCGGAATAGAAGTGCCCGTCTTCCGAGGGCCTCCTCAACTGACCGCTGATGGAGACCTGACTGCGCCCTTTAGTGCACCCCTTCTCAGCATGAAGCAGCCAGAGCGGTCGTCGTCGCCCCCCTTTCCCTAGCAGCAGCTAGGGTCTCTATCTGTAGAGGGGGGAATGAGACAGGGACCCGTGGGCTTAGACAGAGTAGGGTGAGGGCCTCCGGAGAAAGCAAGGCAAGACATTCACGGTCGAAGCCATGTCACAATCCATGTCAAGTCCCTATCGAAACTCTGTGTTCAGCGGTATGCAGAGTCGAGGTCACACTAATTCTCTAGGGTCGAGACACTAGACTAGGAATGTAGACATCTTCAGTGAGATCAGTTCCAGGTCAGAAGGCCAGGAGCGACTCGGCCTTGAATGTTTTGAGCGTTCGGCAAAGGCATCTCAGCATAACCCGTGACTTCACTGTCAACAGCCCTGGCAGACAGACAGCAACCCAGCCGGCCCATCTTGAGGGCAGGGCAGCACAGGGCAGGTGGTGCAAGTCCACACCCTAAGCCCTCAATTCTCAAAAATCCTCCACTGCCTCTAAATCCCCTAGACAACACACCACCGCAGGCTCTCTTGTTCCCTCCTGGGGTGAGCCAAGAGCCCCTTCCGCCCAACCCCCCCCCCACCTCTCTCACTTTATTTCTAAACAAAGAAAGCCTCTCCCTGGCTCTCCTACCTTGGGTGTCTGTGAAACTCATTCTTGGACTTCACAAACAAGAACCCTGGCATCGTCAACTCAAAGAATCGGGTGGCCACTGGAAAGGCTTCCTAGCTTTCTCCACCTACGTTATCCTCCATGGGGTTCTTTCCCTCTGGGTACCTAGTTTCTCACTGTCCTTCAGGGTCAAGAAGACCCTTCACCAGAAAACTCCTAGGGGGTGCTGAATATCACCTTCCGATCTTGTCAAGTTGTGACTCCGAAACTACTCAGTCTTCTTTCTTTGAAAATATCTTGTCGGTTTCCAGCCAGGACAGAGGTGAAATATCTTTGGCACTATTGAAAAACACCCCATTGGGTGTAAGGAGTGGAACTCCCCAAAGAGGGTGCAGAGGACATGACCTTCCTAGGCTCCAGAGCCACTGGCAGAGACAGCAGCAGGGAAGAATGGACGCCCCACCCACCCTGCCATAGGTGCCAGGTAGGCAGAAAGCCAAGCCCAGGTGTAGGATGTTCTGAGAAACAATGAAAGAAAGAAAGAAGGGAGGGAGAGAGACAGAGACAGAGAAAGAAAGGAAGGAAGGAAGAAAGAAAGGAAGAAAGAAAGAAAGAGAAAGAAAGAAATGGTAAGAAGGCAGTGGCTATTCCTGGGAGACCAAGGCTCCTCCTTAACAAATATGTCTGGATTTGGAAAGGAAGAGACAGTGTTACTTCCCTGCCTTGCTTGGACCCTACAGACACAGATTCGGAAGAGCTGCTTCCGGCAAAGATGTGGGCTTCTGCCAGTCCTCCCAGGATGCTCTCTCTATCTACCGGCTCTGGTCCCTACCAGATTTCCCCTTGGTGGCCGTGGAAAGGAATAAAGTAGCAGTTGGAGTTACATTCAGCATTACAGTCCTTCCTTTCTCCCCCACACTGACTTCACATCTCCCCACCCCCATATTTTCTCCCCTCATACATATCCTCTCAAGGCTTATTTGTCATTCGCTTTTTGTAACGACGCTTTCTTCGAGGCTATGCTGGGATCTGGAAGACTTTGCTTAGATTCTAGTTGGAATGCTCCTCCTAGTGGCCAAAGTTCTTCTAGGTCGTCATTACCCTGAGGGCTGGCAGTGATTTTTCGGAGCCCTCGCTTTCAACCCGTGGGATTTTCTAACATATTTTGGTTCAGCTGTGTCTGGCCACCAATGGTGCTGTCACTCACTTTTCTGTCCCATCGGTCACAGGGTTTCCAACAGGATGGTTATGAAGCTAACTCCTCAGGACGTAAAATGAGCTGAGTATGATTTGGCTAGATAGTCACAGCCTCCAGACCCATGGTTTCTGGTGACGGAAGGTGGCGCGCCTGCTTAACTTTTTCAAGTTTCAAGGATTCTCCTCCCTGCTGCCCACTGACAAATCCAAAACTCTCTGGGGACCGACAGGGAGAGGGAGGAAGGGAGGGAGAGAGAGAGAGAGAGAGAGAGAGAGAGAGAGAGAGAGAGAGAGAGAGAGAGAGAGAGAGAGAGGAGAGATGTGGAGATGGATGTCAGAAGACATCAAAGGGCTTCGTGAGCCCTGACCGATGCGAGCCAGAAGGAGGGGACTGGACTGAGGCCTGGGACAGGGACAGGAGGAGTCTGCTTCACCAGCAGCAGCCGGGCCCGGTGAACGGGATCCCTGTGTCCGCCCGCCTCAAGAAACAGGGCATGTTTAGGAGGGTGCGGGGCCCGAAGGGGAGTTTGTGGGTTGGGGGGCCGGCCCACCCCCCCAACTCCCACCCCCCAAAAGCGTGTCCCAGGTGTTCCGGTTGCACACTGCACTTGCACGGGGGAAGCGTGGGGACCCGTTTCCAGGTGGTGTGTGTGTGTGTGTGATGTGTGAGGTCAAGGGGCTTTGGTGAAGATTGTCCCGCAGGTTGGTTTTGCTCGCTCGCTGGCTGGCTGGCTCGACCCCCGCCCCTGGCGTCTTTTTCCAGGAGGGCGTGGATGTCTGACCGCCCCGATCCCCTTGGGCAGGGAGGCAGTCGGTCAGGGCTTTCCTCCCTTGAGTGGCCTTGGCACACCTTTGCGGGTAGGGCGGGGGCGTTGTGTATTTTCCTCGGTCGGCTCTTGCCTCTGCCGCCACAAAGAATGGAAGGGCAGAGACACGGTAATGAAGCAGCAGACCAAACGTTTTATTGTAAGTGACTGAAAGAGAGGAAAAGTGCAGGCCACCTCAGGGAGGAGGGGCGCCCTCGCCCCGAGAGGTTTCCGTTTTATTGGAAGAGAGCAAGTGTACACTTGGAGAGAGGGGAGTGTGAGATAAAGTTTGAAGGCATGAGCTTAGAAAGTGCAGGCGACCTCAGAGAGAGGAGCGCACCTACGGTTTCAGAGTCGGGTTTTCGGTTTTTATTTCATAGGCTAGGCAGTGGACGATGATCAGGAATGCTGCGACCCCGGGCCGGTTGCGGACCGGCCAAAGTGCCCCCAGAATATTCATCTTTGTTCAGACATTAAGTTTCTTCCTCCCTCCCTCCCTCCTCCTCCTCCAGAAAATATACTTCGTTGATCCCTCTCCTGGGTAATCAGCTTCTGTGTGGAAACATATCAGTCAAGATGGTCTGCCTTGCCTCCAGTGGGGGCTGAGGCGCCATCGGTTTGATTAAAATGCAATCTTAGCTTTAAGACAGAATTCTTCCTGAAGAGGCTGGGCCTTTGGGCAGGTGCTCAAGTCAGTCTGACGCTGGTATGTGCTCACTGACACGAGGAAAGCACAGGCTACGGCTGAGATGCTTTTCTTTGCCTGGGGAGTATTCACACTTCTAGGCCAACTTGCTCCTGGCCTTGGCGCTTTCTATCTTTTCACTGGTTTACTCTCTGGGGCCCTTCTAGTACGCTGACCGGCCTTCTTCTCTTTCCCGCCCGCTCCTCTCTGTGTTCCTGCCAAACACATGTGCCCGGAGTTCTGCTGGGTTCAGGCCGGTTTGGTTCGTGCGTCTGTCCATCGGCCGACATCACGACGAGGTCTCCGTGGGGTTGGAGCCTTTCCTTTATTCCTGTTTCCTGACAAGGCCGTCTGTGGCGATTCCGGTGACTTTGCCTGTCCCTCCCTAAGTCTTTAGGAAGAGAAACGTGTCCTTACAAAGAACACCCACCGTGTGGTGGTATACATACACGTGGACTCACAGGTATAGGTGTCTATGGGTACACGGGCACGCACGCCTATGAACGCGTGAGCGTATGCATGCGTGCTTGCGTGTATGTGCGTGCTTACTCTTTTCTTTCAATGCCAGAGGAAAATGCTACTCCTTGTGCTTGTTCTTCTTCTTGCTCTTGTTGTTGTTGTTCTTGCTCTTCTTTTCTTTCTTCTTGGTGTCCTTTCTTACCTTCTTCTTTCTTCTTGTTCTTTACATCTTTTCTTCTTCTTCTATCTTCTACTTCTTTGCTGTTTTCTCTCTCTTCTTCTTCTTCCTGTTCTTCTGCCTCCTCTTTCTTCTTCTTCCTTCTTTTGCTTTTCTTTCTCTCTCTCTCTCTCATCCTTTCTCCTTCCCTTTTTCCCTCCCTTTCTCTTTCTCTGTTTTCTTCCACCCCCTTTCTCTTCTCTCTCTCTCTCTCTCTCTCTTCTGTTCCTCCCTCCCTCTCTTCTCCCTGCCTCCCTCCCTTCCTTCCTTTTCTTTGGGGTGGGGATATCATTAATGAAGAACTACATGAGGAGCATTATGTTTCCTAGGCTTCCCCCATCACCAAGTCCGCCCCCTCCCCCCCACCCCGACGGTCACTGTCCATCAGCGTAGTAAGATGCTACAGAATCACTACTTGTCTTCTCTGTGTTGTATGACCCTCCCCGTGCCCCCCCACCCACATTATGTCTGCTAATAGTAATGCCTCCCCTTCCTCCCCCCCTTATCCCTCCCTTCCCACCCACCCTCCCCAGTCCCTTTCCCTTTGGTAACGAGTTACTCCATTCTTGGGTTCTGTGAGTCGACTGCTGTTTTGTTCCTTCAGTTTGTATTCTTTGTTCTTATACTCCACAGATGAGTGAGATCGTTTGATACTTGTCCTTTTCTGCCTGGCTTATTTCACTGAGCATAATACCCTCTAGCACCATTTCTTCTCATGGCCGAATAATAGTCCACTGTGTTTACATACCACATCTTCTTTATCCACTCATCTACGGATGGACGACTTAGGTTGCCTCCATTTCTTGGCTATTGTAGGTAGTGCTGCGATGAACATAGGGGTGCATCTGTCTTTTTTCAAACTGGGCCGCTGCGTTCTTAGGGTAAATTCCTAGGAGTGGAATTCCCGGGTCAAATGGTATTTCTATTTTGAGCTTTTGGAGGAACCCCCATACTGCTTCCCCCAATGGTGGAACTGATATACATCCCCACCGGCAGTGTAGGAGGGTTCCCCTTTCTCCACAACCTCGCCAGCCAACATTCGTTGTTGTTTGTCTTTTGGATGGTGGCGATCCTGACTGGTGTGAGGTGATAGCTCATTGTGGTTTTAAATGGCATTTCTCTGACGGTGATGAGCGATGTGGAGCGAGCATCTTTTCCTGTGTCTGTTGGCCATCTGATTTTCTTCTCTGGAGAAATGTCCGTTTCGATCCTGTGCCCGTTTTTTCATTGAATTATTTGCTTTCTGCCTGTTGAGGTGCGTGAGCTCTTAGTCTATTTTGGAGGTCAACCCTTTATCGGATCTGTCACCTACGACTATATTCTCTCATACTGTAGGATGCCTTTTTGTTCTATGGGTGGTGTCCTTTGCTGTACAGAAGCTTTTCAGCTTGGTATAGTCCCACTTGTTCATTTTTTTTTGCTTCTGTTTCCCTTGCCCCGGGGAGATAATGGTCATGGAGAAGTCGCTCATGTTTACGTCCAAGAGATTTTAGCCTAGTTTTTTTTTTTTGAGAGGGCACCTCTCCTATGTATTGATCAAATGGTTGTTAACAGCAATAAAATTCTGTGGAGGGGACTCGATGCTGAGGACCTATGGAGTGGAGGGAATGCACTTGTTTCCCTCAAGTTCGTTCAGAGAGATAATTTACTGTGCTATAATACAGACTTACTAAAATGCCCTCTTGAGGTACCGTGTCACGGAGCTGGTGCACAGTTTAGCTTCTTTTGCTCCTTCCTGCCTTAGCTCTCTCTCCTCATTAAGCAGCGTTGCAGGGAGAGGGCCACGTGGCCTGCCAGGTCAGTGAGAGCCCAAGTGGACCAAAAAAGAAGAGCATAAAAGTGATAACTTACCTACACGGCACGTTGGCTGTCACACCAGCTGCAGGTGAACTCAGTTCCAACTTGGCCTGCGCCGGAAAGGCGAGCTGAACGTGTGAGTCCTCCCAGGAGTTAGACCTCTTTCGAGTGTGGGTGAGAGAAGGATTCAGTCATTACACCGGTTCTGGAGGTAGGGGGACAAAACCGTGTAATGATGTCCCCGAGGACAGGGTCTCTGTGTCCCTCAGCTCACCTGCAGAAATCTGAGAGGTCCCAGAGGAGAGAGCTTGCAAACTGATGGCTGAAGCACTGTCTGTGATGTAAGGTGGAAGGTGAGCTCTCGATATTCAGGAGAGTTGAGGGTTTAGAAGCTGACAGGAGCAAAAGGAACGAAGAGGGGAAATGGACTGTTTGCACGTGTACGGTGACAGCCTGTCGAAAAATGTCTTTTTAATTTAGCGCACCTGCAAACCCACTCGATGACACACCCCTCGCTACCCCCAATTCCCACCCTGGCAGCCCCGACCCCCCTCAGTTTCCCGTTGTGACACAGATTCTGGAAACGGCTCTTTTCTCCACCATCTCCCTCCGAGTTCTCCCCCCCCCTACCATCCATCCAACCTCCTTAACCCAAGCCTTTCGCCAAAAACTGTTACTCGCGATACTGCCCTGGTTAAGAAGGTGGTTTCCTTTGGGATTTGAGCTCACAGCCTCTCTGGCTCACCGGCTTACACGGGGCGCTCTTTCCGAGCTTCCAAGAACTCGTTCTTACACCATCCCAAGGAACAGTCAAGTCTTCTCCCCGCCCCAAGGCGGGATCTGGGATTCCTAGACGGCTGCTTCTGCCCTAGATTTGTTGGGAACGCCATCTCCAACCACCACCGGAAGCTGAGCTTATCAGGGGTACGTATGGTCATGCCACGCTCTTCAAGTAAACCAAGTCTCGGTCATCTGTCGTCCTACCAAGTGTTGCACACGTGCTGCGTTGCTAATGCCGTCTGCTACGTGAATGCTGCTCTCTCTCGGGAGATCATCTTAGCATATATTCAGACGATAGCTGTTTCCGGGTTCAGCTCCGACCATTCTGGTCCTGAGAAGTTCCTATTTCACCTTTCCTCTTGCACTGGCTCTAGTTGTACGATTACGTCTGGCAGGGAACCGTCAGCATGTCTTCAGGAGCCTCAATATTTAAAGAATGGCCTTACAGAGAGTGTTTTGCTCACTGATCAGTGTTTATTTTTTATTTTTTATTCTTCTTATTTTTTTGAGAGGGCACCTCTCCTATGTGTCGATCGGATGGTTGTTAACAGCGGTAACATTCTGTGGAGGGGACTCGATGCGCAGTCATCCATCAAGCCCCAGCCTCATCCTCGAGGGTCTCCCATCTTCTGCAGCATGACGAACAAGGTGTTCCACGGTGACCTAGTTCTTACCCAGTGACTAAGTTCTTACCTGGTGAACGGTGGCTAAGGGCAGTCGTTATCACGGACGCGTTCGGTTTTGATCACGCCTGGTGAACTCTCAACCGTCCAGTCGGCTATGATGGTTTCGATTGATTTTTATACTCGATTTATATGTGAATCCCACATGTCTCTCCCTTCCTTACTTTTTATTTTCAGTTTTTAATAAAATGCTGAAGTGGTCGGTAGATGCAGGACGAAGGCAGGAGACATAGTTTAGTGCTGTCAGAGGGAGGGCGAATGTAGACGATCAGGTCTGTGCCTGTAGACTGAGTATTAATCCGAGCTAGACAAGGGGCACAGAACATCCACGGACGCAGAAGATTCCTCTCCAAACGGCGGGGGGTCGGGGGGGTGGGGTGGGGGGGAGGCTCTAAGCCTCACCTCCGTGGATCCCCAGTTTCTCGCCTGATGGCGCCCCCCTGCGACCTGTGCCTGCCTTATAGGTTGTTCCTCCCGTGAGGAATCTTACCCGTCTCTGGCTAACCCGCCGCCGCCGTCTTCCGGGGCCATACGGGCAACTGTGAAGTCGGTGAGTGAGAGAGGAGCCGTATTCTTTGAAAGGGGTTATTAGCTTTTTGGCTTCTTTGCAGATGTGTGCCCTGTGGCTTCTGTGCCCGGCCTTTGTCTTGAGGTATCTTTACCGCTCGGAAAGGAGGACGCTACTCGGTGATTTTCGATATGAGGCACGGATTCTACGAAAGGGCTGTCATTAGGAAGGAAAGGAAGAAGAAAAGCTATAGAGGTATAGCAGACGGGAGAGAACACGGGAAGATGGATTCTCTCTCTGACATAACTTCTTGTAGAGTAACCTAAAAGCCTGTGTATGTAGGTTTTAGCAGACTGCGGCTGATCAGACGGCGAGTTCGCACCTTCACAGAATGGGAATACGGACACAGGGCGAAAGCAGACCTACGGTTACCGGCCCTGTCCGGTGAAACCCAGAAAACCAGCGAGGTACCTACCCCCTAGGCATTGGTGAAAACTTATCCATCACAGGATGGATATTGTCTAACTGCACGTGAACGGTTTGAGAGAAATCAGACGAATGAAAGAAAACACACGGCGCATCCCTGGGAACGGTCCACATCCCATTATGTTCTTTTCACGGTAGATAGTCTACAGTCTCACGACTTTGGAGCGCTGCGGCTTGCACTCCTCCTGATTGTGGGTTGAGTTCCGACAATAGCGATGCAGTCAAGTCCGTTGTTGGACTGTACGCACGGGCCCGCTTAGATACCTCCTTCTTCCTTCCTTCCAACGGCGAGGCCAGGAAGCGGCGGGATGAAGGCAGCGACAGCTGCCACGGCGCCGCCAGGATCTTTGTTGAGGTTTTCTGACGATCCGCTTCTGGAATGACTCTCGCAGAGGAGGACGTTGACGGTGGAAGTTTTCTTCATGTCGTATCTTAATTCGTTTTCTGGGTAGGTAGCCAAATTAGGCTCTGATCCTCGGTATGCACACAAACCGACCCCTTTGCCCGCACTTGGTTATGACCTTTATACCGTGGTGAGGAACCTATTGGCGACCGCCACCGGGGAACTGCCTTTCTATTTATTTACTTTTCTAAGAGGACGAAATAGTATCCGAAACCTGTACTTCAGGGTGGGTGGCCATTTCTGACGGTATTCCTTCTTCCTAGGCGAGAGCGTGGGATGGGATGAGTTTCCGTTGGTGGGTGTCCTCCTTCCTCCCTTTGTGTTTACCCTCACGTGCGGGTGGGTGGGTGGGTGGGAGCCCCGGGGCGGCCCGGGATCGGATGGATGGGGGACCTTCACGGCGGCCGGTGGCGAGCTCTCGCCGGCCCTGCGATCCGGATCCGTCCCGCTGACGGACCGACCGGCGCCGGTTGTCGGGCGCCACCTGCCGGCCGCTTTTATGCGGCCTGTTCCCTCTCGAGCTGCGGTGACACCGGGCAAGGGACAGGACGTGGCCACGGTTCCCCGAGGCGGACTTCCAGGAGGACGCGGGTAGCGGGCGCTGCAGGCCCGGTCGTGCCGGGACGCCGGCGCGCTCTGCGCTCGCCGGAGACTGGGGCCGCGGATTCGCTTTCTCGGGTGGTGACTGTCGCCACGCACGCTCGGTCGCTCCCTTGGTGGCCTGGGCCCTGGGAGGCCGCCCGAACGGGTCGACTAGCAGCCAGCGCCGGTGTCCCTCCGCCCGCGGGGACCCACTCACCTACCCACCCGCCGGCCGACCGAGACGGCTGCGGCGGAGAGGGAGACGTAGACGCAGGAGGGAGGAGAGAGAGAGAGAGAGGTGGTCGCGCGCTGTGCCGCGCCGCCCTTTCTGTTCCTTCTCCGTGGCCAGGCCCTCCTCCGTGCGTGTCACACGTCTGCCCGGGCCTCCGCCCCGCCCCGCCCCGCCCCGCTCCGCTCGCTCGGCTCGGCGTCCGGCTCCGGAGGTGGGGCTGGGCCCCGTGGCGTACGGGGTGGTCCTCGTGGGGCTCCAGGGGCCTGCCCGCGGTCCCTCGTGTGGGATCCGTTCGTTGTAGGCGCTCACGTTTGGGGGAGAGGGATACGGCCCCTTGCCCCTCCATTCCGTATGTGTGGAAGGACCGGCCCGGCCCGGCCGGCCCGGCATTGTTTCCTTTCTTTTACACAAGTCTCGTCTCTTTGAAGGCCTCCCCTCCCGCCGACTTATCTCCCGGATGTGGGGACCGACCGGCGGCTGGGAAAGGGAAGGGTGATCGCGATCCCGATCCCGATCCCGACCCCGACTCCGCTGCCGCTGCCGCGTGTCCCCGGGCCTCCCTGCTGTCACCCACCGACCCGCGCCCCGCCGACTGTCTGACCCCTCCCCCTCCCCCTCCCCCTCCCCCTCCCCCTCCCTTTCCCGCAAGCCCACTTCAACCTCCCAACCCCCCCCAAGGGTCGACCAGATGGCCCCGGGAGCCCTGGAGCCCTGGTGACAGTGGTGTGATGCTGGGGGGATTGGGCCCGGTGGGGACAGGCCACGCGCTCGTCATGGGGGGACCCCGCTGTCCGTGGGGTGGCCCTGTGATTCCTCTCTCGAGAGGCGGTCCGATTGTACCTGCAGAGAGGTGCTGACACCCTGTCACTCGGTGCTGGTCGCTGAGGGACTCTGGGACCTCTCTTGGACGTGCGTGGCACGGCTCCGGGCTTCTTGAGCGTGTGCGGCCGGATAGATGCCCGGCTCCGCTCCTGCATTCCCTGAGGTCGCCACCCGCGTGTGCCTGTGCGCTGGCTCTTGTCGCGTGCGCCCAGGGAGGTCCCGATCTGGGTGCGCACCCTCACGGTGCCTGGTGACCCAAGGGCGGCGGGGGAGGAGGAGACGTGCGCGTGCGCGCGTGTCCGGGTCCTCTTGTCCTGCGTGGTGCTCTCCCCGCCTGCCTGCGGTTGTGTCGTGATGGACTCCCCCACGACCCACCCTGGAGGCTCTGTGCCTCGTGTGTTGGGCGCTTGTCTGGCGTGGGGTCCTCTCGACTGCACCGACTCCGGGGGAAGCAGGCCCCGTCGTCGTTTCCTGGCCTCGGCGGGCTGCCCTCCTCCCACACGCGGCGGGGGCGTCGTCCCCGTGTGCTCCTGATCGATGTGGCGATCTCGCGCTCTCCTGGGCCGGGCCTGAACCGCGCCGGAGCGAGGGACAGACGTTCGGAGCGAACGGGACTGCTCTTCTCGCTGTGCGCGCGCGGGGCCCCTCGCCTCCTGCCCTGTCCCCGCGCACGCCCCCATCTGCTGCTGGGCTGCGTGGTGTGGGTGAGAAAGGAAGAGAGGCCAGGGGCGTGCGGAGTCCGGCCCGATCTCGTCCTCCCGCCCTCTGCCTCACGGCGTGGGCGGGCCCGGGGTCCCTGGACGCAGCGGACACCCTCGCGTTGGCCTGTGGGCCGTGTCATGGCGGGCGGGCCTCTCTCCCGTGGTAGGGGAGGGAGGCCGCCACGCCGCCACGCGGCGAGCCCTTCTCCCGGGTCCCGCCGGCGTGTGTTGCTCGGTCCTCTTGTGGTGCTCCTGGAGCGCTCCAGGTCGCCCGTCAGGTGCCTGAGGCCGAGTGGCGGTGTCGTTCCCTTCCCCCAGCAAGCTTCCCCTGCTCGGCTTGCTGCCGCGGTGGAGTGGAGTGAGTGGAGTTGTGAGTGCCTTGCAGAAGTTCCCGTGAACGAGTGGGGGGTCGAGGCGGTAAGGGAGGCACGCCCGGCCCGTGCCCCTCCCCGACCACACACCGTGGGGGTGTGTTGGGGGGAAGGGGGTTTTGTGCGGCCCGGGGATAGGGTGCCTCGTCGGTCCCGCTCGCGTGCCGCGGGGGGGCCGACTCCGTCGGGCGCCGTCCCCGTCGGGGCTGGTGCGCTGGCGAGACGCGTGGGCGTGTGACTGCTGCGGTGGGCCGAGCCAAGGACGCGGGGGTGCCGTGGCCGTCTTGGCCAGGCTACCGTCTCACTGGCTCCTTTTGTTAGCTCTCTGGCGTGCTTTGTTTGATGAGTTGCCGCTGTGCGCCTCCAGTGGCACGCGAGAACAGGGAGGCAAAAGGGCGAGCCTGAGGCCCACAGGCACAAGCTCGTGGCCCCCAGCCGTGAGTGACCGCTCATGCCGTCGGCCTGTGCTGCTTTTTTTTTTTCTTTTTTCCCCACTATTTTATTTTTTTTTTGTTTTTACCCCTACCGCAGACCCCCCCGCCTCCACGTCTCCTCACTCCACGCCCTCGTGAGCAAAAGCCACCGACACCGCCTTGGCCCTTCTCGTGTCAGGCCGGCGCGTGTGTGGGTCCGAGCCGTGGTGCTCTGGTGGGTCAGGGAGCGATACGCCCTCGGTGAGAAAAGCCTTCTCTAGCGATCCGAGAGGGTGCCTTGGGGTACCGGACCCCCCAGCCGCTGCCCCTCCTTTTCTGCGCGTAGTGGGCAGAGCTCCCTGCCACCCCCCGTGGTGAGGGAGTCCGCCGGCCTCCACCCCTACCTACCGCAGGTGGGGGTGGAGCTGGGCGCCGCTCTTTGCCTACCGCGGCCCGCGCCTCCCCCTTGGGAATCGGGGGAGGGTCCCGCGGGCCTTGGCCGGGCGTCCGGCACGCGTGGAGGCAGGCGCGGTGGTGTGGTGCAAGGAGGAAGGAAGGACGGGGCCCGGGTCCCCGAGCCTCCGCCCCACCCCGCTGCGAGCGGCTCCGCGTCCCGAGCTGCAACGGGCAGCAGCGGTGCTTTCGGCAGGTACGTGGTGTAATAAGCAGGAGCCGCCTCGCTCGGGGGCGTCTCCCTGGGGCCGCGGTCCTGGAGTGGGCCCGCCCGGATGGGTGGAGAGAAGACGGGCAGGGCGGCGAGTAAGGCCCGGCACTCGCCGCCCTGCTGCTGCTGCTGCTGCTGCTGCAGTGGGCGCTTCACATGAGAACCCAGGGCCCTTGCCCTCGTGGTGGTTGGGATCTGTCCGGCGGGAGCCTCGGAGGGGGCTGCTGGCATCCTGGGCGGTGCGGGACCGCCCTCGTGCGTGGGGCGGTGGGATCCCGCGCCCGCTTTACCCGGTCGCCCGGCCGTGCCCCGAGGCCCCCGTCTGGACTTGTGCCCGCTCCGCCCTTGGTGTGAACGCGCACCCCCACGACCCGCCTCCCCGTCGCCACCGGCAGTGCCGAGCCGCCTCCGCAGATGCGACCTGCTCCTGGCGTGTTGCCGCCTAACTGTCCCGGGAGCCGAAAGCGCCCCTGGTCCCGGAGGGGGGGGGCGTCGCTGCCCGCCCCGTCCGCGGCCGTGCCGTGGCTACGGCGGGGCGTGGCGTCTCCGCGTGAGGCGCTCTCGGCACCCGGCGTTGGAAGGGAGTGGCTCCGTGCGGCGGTCGGGCGCTGTGTGGCCACGGGGACGTGGGTCGGTGGCGTGCGGGCGTCCCGGCGCTGGCCGTGGTGGCCGCCAGCACGGTTGGGGTGGCCCGTGGGTTCGACGGAGGCCCGGCCGCTTTGCTTTCCTGGGTGCCGCGGGACCGCCCTCGTGCGCGGAGGCCTCTGGCGGTGAGACCCCGTGTTGCGCGCTCCAGGTCTGAGGCACGCTCTCGAGCCCCCGGGCCGCCTCCCCCGTCCCCCCGCCTTCGCGGGGTTCCGACGGCCACGGCTCCTCTCTCCACCTGTCTCGGCTTTGCCCGATCCGGGGGTCCCGCGCCCCGCCCCCTGTGTGTCTCGCTCTCCCGGCCCGTGCGGCCCCGCTCCGCTACGTGCCTGCCGCCGCTCGCCCGGTGGCGTCGTCGCGAGTGGGCGCGAGGGGACGCTCCCCCGCCCCGCCTCTGCCCCCCGTGGCGTCCCGCCCCGGTGCGCGTGCCCGGAGCGCGCGTCGGGCCCCGGCTGGCCGTCGTCGTGGCCGCCCGTGAGCGC
>NC_080036.1:1674432-1701932 GCF_030020395.1 Manis pentadactyla | reverse complement strand
TGGGTGGGGTGGGGTGGGCGGGGGTTGTGAAGCCCAAAAGGATGAGACGGAGTCGGTGCACAGAGAGACAGGACACAGAGTCAGATGGAGGTGATCTCCCGACAAAGTGCCGATGACAGCTTTATTTATACCATTTTGCACAAGGATATGAATATTTTTTTTTCTGTGGATTAATTGGTATAGACAATTGATTGATAGGTATGAGCAAGTTTTTCTTCTTCTTCTTCTTCTTCTTCTTTCTGATCTAGTCATGGTTGGTCAAGTGTTAGACAGGTGATCATTTTTCTGTTCCTTGACAGAAACTTTTCCTAGCAACGTGGACTCTGTTGTGTTTTACGTTTCTATGCGACGCGGTTTCTAAGTGCATGGGACCACCGTAGGAGCTTGCAGTATGTAGCAGCGACTACGGAGTCTATCAGCTTAGGGTGAAATTCAGGTCACCTACTGCCACAGTGAGCTAGGATTCTTTCTTTCCCACAAAAATATTCTTACAAGTTTTAATAAATTTATAATCAATCTAAAATCATAAACTCATATCTTCATTATACACCCCTCTGTAGGGCACAGTAAGCAGCAAACTACATTTCCCCTTCCTCTGTGTGGATACCGACATCTCCCTGACATAAGACACAGGTCGCCATGACTCCACTACCGAAGGGACTAAACAAGTTCTTACATGGTGAACGATGCAAGGGCATTCATATCATAGAAACTATTTCTGTGTGTTAACTATAAACAATCAAGTCAAGTATGATGTACGATTATTCTTTTTTTTTTTTATACTTGATATGTAATTCTAATAAAATATTGACGTAGTAGGTAAATGCAAGAGATAGATAGAAGGAAGGCATGATTGAGTGCGGTAAGAGAGCAAGTGTCGATGATCAGGTTTGTGCCTATAGACTAGGTCTTAATCCAAACCAGACGAGGGCAGCAAAACATCCAAGGTTGCAGAAGGTTTCTCTCAACCCTGGGGGGTGGGGGGAGGGGGGAGGTTCTAAGCCTCCCCTCTGTTGGTCCCCATTTTCTTGCCTGCCGGCCCCCCTGCCTACGACCGTGCCTGTCTTAGGTTGTTCCTCCCTTGACGAATCTTACCCGTCTCTGGCTAGCCAGCCATCTTCCGGGGCCATACAGGGAGATGTAAAGCTGGTAAGTGAGAGAGAAGCCATATTCTTGGAAAAGGTTAGCTTTTTCCTTCTTGGCAGATGTATGCCCTGTGGCTTCCAGGCCCAGCACTTGTCTTGCAGTATCTTTACTTCTTGAAAAATTATGGGATTTGTTGATTTCACGTGTAAGGCACAAATGCTAGTCAAGGGCTGTCATGAGGGAGGGAGGGAGGGAGGGAGGAAGGAAGGAAGGAAGGAGGGAGGGAGGGAGGGAGGGAGGGAGGAAGGAAGGAAGGAAGGAAGGAAGGAAGGAAGGAAGGAAGGAAGGAAGGAAGGAAGGAAGGAAGGAAGGAAGGAAGGAAAAAAAAAAAGCTAATAGAAGTAGCAGAGGGAAGGAAGAAAAGATGAGAAGATTGATGAAGTGTCAGACAGGGTTATTCAAGTCAATATTCTCTCGTAACTCTATTTCTATAAAACTCTCCATCACTAGTTTCACTAGCATGGTAACAATAAAAGGGGGGTATTCTCAGTGGAAATGGGGTGGTCAATGTTTGACTGACGGTAGGTTTCGGTACTTTATGCTGAGATCGCCATTGGGCCCCGGCGTGTTCCGTTCTTCAGGAGCACTGTCCTGAAAAGCTCCTGGGAAACTTATGTTCTCATCCTTTCCACACTGCTCGGCAGAGGTTAGTTAACCCTTAGCGAAAAGGCAGGTCAAAGCAAGGCCAAGAGTATAATAAAAAAAAAGCGAAATCAAGGTGGGTAATAGGGGGAGCCGGCTGCAAAGGCCCCTGCTTCGTGGGGGTCTTCTTCCAGCCTGAGTTTTGCTACACAGCTTGAATGGCATGGCTCCCTCAGCCACCCCTTTCTCCAACTTGCTCTCTTTCAATAAAACATAATAAACCTTTCAGGTTGCCTCTCCTCCCTGAGGCCGTCCACACTTCTTCACTCTTTAGGTAACTATCAATAAAACTTGTACTGTGCTTCATGACTGTGTCTCTGCCCTTCGATTCTTGTTGGCGGCGGGGAGGGACCAAAACCGAGCGCAATACACAACGCTTCCCCCTGACAGTTTCACCTACTGCACAGGGAGAGAGACCTCCCCAGATGTGGCTGCCCAAACAACACCGTGAACGTGTGGGATGACACCAAGGACTTCCCGCGGGGAGCGGTGGCGGTGGGGGCCGGGAGCCCCATCGATCTGGAAGATGATGGACGATGAAAACCCGGTCCTAGAACAGCGTTGCTTTAGGAGTGAGTGTGATCTCTGGGCCCACAAGCCAGGGTGGAGGAGCCACCCCCTGCCAGGCCTCCCTCGGCCCTGATCACTCCCTCTGAGCCTGGGTACGGCCTAGGAATGCGAACCGGCGACGAGATCTGCAAAGCGCGTCCGGCCCCTCCCTTCCCCAACCCCTTTGACTCGGATGGTCACACACACACACACACACACACACACACCAACCGCCCTCAGCACCCCCACAGCCCCACCCCGACCCTTCCAGGGAAGACATCTTGTATGGCGTCAGCCTCCACGCCCAGGATTCTCAAAGGGTTCACGGGGTTGCCTGGGTTACGAAAGGGAGGCTGAGTTCGGTCTCCGCTTTCAGGGGCGTATCTCAAGAGATCCCGCCCTTATCCCCCATCCCCCACCCCCACCCCCCGCCATTTGCATGCTGCAGCCTGTGGGTGGGGGAGTTGAAGAGAGACATTCAATGGAGAGAAGCCCCGAGGGGGAAGTCAAATGCTCCCATTGAATTGGACCGGGGGGAAGTTTCTGCATTTGAAAGGAGCGATTGAAGGAAGCCCGCTGAAGTCGATCGTCCCTGACCCTCCCCTCCCCCACTCCCGAGTGAGCCCGGCTGACTCGGTGGGAACCGAAAGCTGGGGGTTTCGTGCCGAGGGGGGGGGGTGAACTAAACTCCTGGTCCCCGGGGAAATTGCACAGGGGAAAAGCCGAGTTGGTATCTCAGACGGAGCGGGGTCAAGGGGATGAGATGCTTGTGGACGACACAGGGAGGGCTGTTCGGTGACCTCCCGCCTTCCCCTTCCTCTGAATGAGAAGAGGGCAGAGGGGAACGGGTGGGGGTGGGGGTGGGGGCGGGACCCGGATGTGACCGTCAGCCTGCCCGGGGACTGAGGCTGGGGGGCGGCGGTGGCGGCGGCGGCCCCGCCCTGCCGCCCCTGGCCGCTCGATCCGTTCGTTCTGGGACCTGCGGGCAAGGGCAAGAAAAACACATGCCCGACAGCGGGGTCGCTTTGGCTAGGCGGACTCACCCCAGCAGCGCGGCTTCATGCCTCACGTCATGGTCGCTCCCACTCCCCCAGCCCACCCCAGCCCCGACTCTAGCCAGGGAGACAGACAGTCAGGAATTTTCTGGTTGAGCCTGGGTCGGTCAGAGACATAGGTCATGGATGCCTCCCCACCCACAAGAAGGTGGAACCACCCACCTGGGAGATGGAGGAGGAGACTTTCGTCCCCACGTGGAGGTGACCCCATCCAAAATCATAATAAAAATAACAACCGTTTTCTTTGGAAGACTTCCTTCCTTCCTTCCTTCCTTGCCCTGCCTTGAGAAAAACCCTCCCTTTCTGTCGTCTCTCTTCTCTCTCTCGTCACTAGGTGGCGTGCTTGCCTGATTCAGAGATCACTTCCTCAAGCCGAGGGGATCTGCTGGCCAGGGACCTTGGCCCAAGTGTGTTTTCGAACAGAACAGTTGATGTTCTAGGGTACCCTTGGTGGGGATGAGCAAAGCCAAACTCCCCTCCTCGCTGACAAGTCCTCAGAACTCTCAGGAGAGCGACCGAGAGGACGGATCTCGGAGACGGAAAGGCTTCTTGAGCCCTGACAGATGCTAGCCAGCCGGGAGGAGGACTGGACTTGAGGCCTGGGATGGGGACGAGAATGGTCTGCTTCGCCAGCAGGCAGGCCCGGTTCACGGGAACGCTATGTCCACCCGCCTCAAGAAACGGGGCGTGGTTAGGAGGGTGCGGGGCCGGGGACACCCGCCTCCAGGGGGAAAAAAAAAAAAAAATAGTCGTTTCCCTTCCCCTGGGACGATGGCTGGCTCCAGCGGGGCGAGCCCGGGAACGGGTGGTTGGTTGGTCAGTCAGTCCATAGACAAGGCTGGTAGACGACTCGTGGGGGATGGCCAGACGCTGGTCCCACACAAGGTGTGTGGGCGGGGGGTGCAGTGGTTCTGGGGTCCGTCTGGACAGTGGCCGCAACGACTGCATGTCAGAAATGTGGAGCTGGCCACTGAGCGACCTGGCCCCTGGCCGGCCTAGCCGGTGGCCAGCGGCATCCTCTCCCTGTCCCCCCGGCCCCCGTTCCGCAGCCCTCTGTCCTGTGGCTTGATTTGGGCTGGCTGTCTCACCCCTTCCTAACCAGCCCCCCACTCCCCCTTTTCGTCACGATCTTTTGTAGAGCTGTAACGTGTGTTTTATGTTTCTATTTTACCTAGGCCCTTTTATGGTCAGGGCATCGTCCGTCCCCTGTTGCTAGGAAAGCTCATTCCCAAGGAGGTCATGCCCCTCGGAGGAGGGCGATTGAAACATGACTTCGGATGAGATGAGATATTCCCGGCCCGTGACAAGTCCAGGGCAGCAACAAGACAAGACGGAAGGAAGGAAGAAATAGGGGAAGAGGAAGGGGGTGGGGGCTGAGGGGAGCGGGGAGGGAGAGCCAGAGAGAGACAGAGACAGAGGGAGAGGGAGAGGGGGAGAGAGGGAGAGAGAGAAGAGGATGAACTATACTATCTATCCGTCAACTGTCCTCATCAGGGATCCTCAATTTCCTTTCCTTAAGGAAGAGCATCTTTTTCAGGGAAAGGCCTAGATGGCTCATTCGCTCTGTCCAGCAGGCAAGCATTGTGCTGTCTGTGGTTTCGTTCCCAGGCTGACATCATGGCGAGGAACAACGGGTACGAAGGTTCCATGAAATAACACCAAGCACCCGTGACGGTAGAGCAACACAGACCGTCGGTAAGACGGTTTTCATCCACGAGCCCCGTGACCCCGACCGTCATTCTGCCGTCTCCCCTAAGTCGGGGTTGGATCCCTCAGGGCCCTTATTGGTATAAGAGCGACAGCCCGATGAAACCCCACCGTTTTAGGCATTTCAGGAGGGTGCCTGGGCTTGAGATTTCCGGGACCCCACGCCTCATGTGCAGTGCTCAGAAGGATGACGACAGGAGAGGAAATCTAAGGGATACGAAGGAGGGTGGTTGTGAATCTCTCAGGACACACAGGCCTGGTCCGGACCCTTAGGTGGAAGCGGTCCGCTCTGCGATGGCAGCGGCGGCTGCTTCCCTTCCTAGTCATGCGGAATCGGAGATGGCAGATCGGGAGTGCCGGACGGACGGGTCACTAGGTGGATTAGCCTTCCCCCTGACCCCACCCCCACCCCCACCCCCACCCCCACCCCCACCCCCACTTTGTAATATTTCATTTCATTTTATTTTATATTTTATTTTGGGGGGTGGGGGTGGGGGGTTTAAAGGTTAGTTAACACGGATCCAGGCGTCGACTCCCTGGGCTCTGGCTCCACGGGGCATCACAGGAAGTACTTGGACATATGTCAACGTGTGAGGTTGGAAAGAACTTCTGTGGGTGGGGGTGAGCTGAGCCGTCTCTTTGGGCAGCACACAAACTGTCCGGGTTGGATTGGGTTTCCCACGGCCCTGACCGACTGTGGATGTCTGCAACCACCCACCCACCCACCCACCCACCAAGGAGCCCGTCTTCATGTCTCTCTGAGTCGGGACCAGGCTGCTTCTGTGTCGCAGAGACATCAGGATGTCGAGCGTCTGACAGCCAGGGGGTTCGGATCGGGTTTGGTGTGCTGGTAGGAGAGAGGCATGCACTGGATCCACCTGGGCCACCAGCTTTATGGATTCGGTGGCTGCTGCCACCTTGGTGGGCCAGTCAGCTAGGGCATGTCCCCAAAGCCCAGGTTTCGTTCCTTCCACGGGAGCCTCCGTTTGGATGACAGCCGTATCGTGGGGTAACAGAATCATCATCGTCAGGGATCCGATGAGACTAGAACGTTCCCGATTTCTAGGAGTTCCACATCATTTCCAAAGCAGTGATGGACCCCTACCTACAAACAGAGCACACAGAAAGCTTTGTAGGCCTATCTTGTCGGACAGTGTTTCCCGTGGAAACTTCACACAATCAAAACCAGTTTAGCCACTTAGAATTGGACTGGAGTAAGTTTGTCTGAAGTATCAACACAGGTTTCTGGTTTCTTCCCTCCCTCCGCCTCCCCCTCGCCCTCTCCTCTCCTCTCCTCTCCTCTCCTCTCCTCTCCTCTCCTCTCCTCTCCTCTCCTCTCCTCTCCCTCCCTCCCCCTCTCCTCTCCAGCTCCCTCTCCCTCTCTTTCTCACTCGCACTTACTTACACACTCCGTAGACTAGGATAACTGTGGTTAGGGTCCGGAGTCGACCACCACCTCTTCAAATAGACAGAAGATAATGCAAGTCACACAGCGAGGTTTATTTCCAGCTAGCTGGGGTCCAAGTGTCTGCCCGACGCAGCGGGTTTCCACAAGGACCCAGAGCACTCAAAGCCAGGGGTTTCTATGGCATTTTCGAAAAGCACTGACTCACAGTAACTTTCCATAAATTTTGGCTTGTGCTACATCCTGGGGGTTAAGCAAAAGCAAGATAAGACCACTCCTCAAATGTTAGGGTGGTTCAGCAAGATAAGCTGACCAGAGTCGCAACCGCCCGCAACCCGGTGTCCATGATTAACTTGTTCTTCAACACCTGTTTATCAAGCCTTACCCAGTTCCTCCTTTCCTGAGTCCTGCACTCAGAAAACGGCTCTTTGGCCCTTAAGATGGCCATTCTCATGCTAATTCATTCCTACACTGTGAAAAAAGATGCTTGGCTGTCTGTGTGCCCAGAGGGACAATGAAAGTCTTCACAGGCAAAATACGGGAGGGGACCCGGTTGCTGGCAAAACTCAGCTCTTTTACTAGGAAGCACACCACACTCCATTTTCTTAACGAATGAAAGACCCAATGAAGGCAACACCCAGCACAGGAAAATCGTTTGAAAAGTCGATGCCTTTAAAGGCAATGCACACACATCACACACAACACACACAACACACACAACACACACACAACACACACAACACACACACACACACAACACACACACACACACACACACACACACACACACACACACACACACACACACACACACACACACACACCAGCCCTTTCACAGTCTCTCACATAGGAAGAGCAGACCAATAGTCCCAGGACACTTTGTCTTCCTGACACAGAGAAAACTAGATTTTATTCTTGTGCCAGCTTACTTCTGCTATTAAAAATCATCTTAAAGAAACTCATTTAGATCGTAGCTGGCCTGATCACACACGTCGATTCTTTTCCCAAGGTTCCTTTTCACAGCCCTTCTGCAACTTTCTTCTTTATGTTCAGCTTTCGTCCAAAGATTTCCTTTTTTCAGGAACCAGCCTCTCACACTTTTAGGACACCATTTCTTTTCCTCTCTCAATTCCTCTCTTCCTTCCCTCTTTCCTTTCTGCCACCAGCCCCTCCCTCTCCCTCCAACCCCCTTCCTCCTCCCCTCCCCCCCCCAGTGAAAATGCATTTCTGTGTCTCATACCTTCTTTGACTGAAAGCATAAAGCATACGTCCCACTTTTCCTGCATACAGAGATGTTTCCTGTATTTATTATTGCCAGTGGCTTTTGTGACACTTAGAAGGATTCTTAGCTTGCCGAGACATCACTTCCTGTTTTTTTTTTCCCCCTTAATCTATAAAATTTTGGTTTCTGTTGTTAAGTAGCAAGCATATCAAAAATGTGTGGAGAACGACCACCACTCAGCTTTCATAAACCCACTTTTCTCATATGGAATATGTTTTCAGGAAGAAGTAACACGTGGCAGAGGCGATGGAGGCCTCCCGTGCATCACTTGAGCCCATTTGCCTCCTGTTTCTGCGGAGGTAAACATGAGCCAGATTGGGGTGTTCACCCTTCCCGTGTGTGTTCTTAGGCTTTTAGTATATGTGTCACAGCAGTCTTGCTTGGCATGTTCTGAAACGACGAAACCTTCTCACAGGGCACATCGCTTGGCCATTTCTTAACTCATCATGGTTCCTGAGGGGAAGCCAAAGTAATACACGTACCTTGTACTCATTCGTGTCGGCAACCAAAGATGACAAACAAACCTCTTGCACGGTCCATTTGCTAATGGGCACTGGTTCCAGGGTTCCACAGTTAAAACAGCAGTACTGCAGTGAACTTTCTGGACACGTCTCCGTGAGGAGAGTTGGCATGGCGAGAATGACCGTCGCCTACGATGCCCACAGGATGGGTGAGTGCATTGGCATCTCCAAATAAACTAGGTGTTGCGGACCACTCTCCGAGGTGATCGCAGAAGTCTCCCTGCCGCCAGCAGAGACGAGAGAGCCCACGGCTCCAAACTCAGCAACGTGGTAAGCATCGGGGTTCGGTTAGATTTTCACATACGTCCGCCCATCGAATGGCAGTGCCACGGTATCTCAAGGTTGTTTCCGTGTACAGTTCTCGGGTGACTGGTGAGAGGAAGTAGCTCGTCAGGGGGAAAAGGACTATTCCGGGATGCTCGCCTGTGAATCACCCTTCCCGGATTCTTGCACCATCGTCTGGATTTCCAGCGAGCCCTCCGTCAGTGACACGGCACGCAATCAGAAGTTTGGATTCTAGCATGAACGCATGTTTCGACCTCTGCTGTGTGTGCTTCTTGTCTGCTCTGGTATCCACGAGTCTTTCCTTTGCTTTGGTTTTCATGGACAGATCTTGGATCCATCCTTCCTGACAGGAAGTGTCTGCATAAATGGACAGCAGCCTGTGTGCTGTGCCATTGAGTCGCGGGTTATTTTCACCTTTCAAAAGCGTTTCCCCCCCACCCCCATGGAGGTTTGACGTCGATCTTGTGTGGCTATCCTGGATACCTATCAGCTACATGACGGATATTTATGTGCCTCGTTTCTCCAAGTTTCAGAGGTAGTAATTTTGCCTCCTCTCATTTCTGAATCTTAGACCGTTAGCATCATCAACTCCTCTGAAGCGTATCTGATATTTGTATTTGTTTGAATAGAAGAATCTTAATCTATAGAATAGGTTCCAGAGAAGTTATTACAGATGCATACCGTCTGTGTGATCCTGGTGCGAGCATATTACATCTTATTCCAGAACACAGTGCAGTGTATCAGACTTCCAATATTTGGATGTGCACTTTGAACCCCCGCCCCCACCCCCACCCCCACCACCCCCACACACATGTGAGATACACTTTTCACGGATGTCAATACAGTGTACGGGGTGGCTGGTGGGTGGGCACAAAAAACAAAAACAAAAAAGGACTCCCTGAAGTATATACTTTGGCCAAAATACTGGGACTCTTTCAACGTGAAAAGCAAAGCAGAAATATGGACTTTTAAAGACCCTACCTGTCTGGTATGTGCAGTGTAAATCAACGAGACGAATACCCGGGTCAGTAAAATGTTCACAAGGAAAGATTTCCTATGAACTCTCAGTAAGCTTGTCCACATCTAGCCCTCACGTATGTAGGCCGTTTGGGCAGCCGTGCGAAAACTGCCTCTTAAAGGATCAAGCATCAGAATCAGAGAGGAAGAGTTTGCAGTAGACTCACTGGCACCCGGATAGTTTAATGCACCTACATGTACATTTTACATCAGAGTCAAAATTGGAGTTCTGGTAATCCCGTGGAGACATCTTGCTGAAATGCCACGAAAATGGTTGCCGCGTTCCAAGGACCTAAACGACAACACCAAAGGAAAAAAAAAAGTCAATGCAGAGTTCAGTTCACTCCAAATATGTTTTCAGTCGCTAGTCTGGACCAGGCATTAGAGCTAAGGAAATGGTTCTCCTTCCTATGGAGTTTACGATCTAGTGAAAAAAAACTGCAAGTGACGGAAGGAACTGTTTGTCTCTTTCTCTTGGTGCCTGCCTCTGCCTCTTACACGTTAGCACGTTGACTCTGTAAACCATTTCTGGTGAGGAAAATCAGCTTCCACCTCTCATCGGGAGAGTCATCTACTTTCATGCGTGAGGTTGACGTGCTGTGCTGTCACCGTGGACGGGACACACGGGACTTGCAGCAGCAGCAGCAGCAGCAGCAGCAGCAGCAGCAGCAGCAGCAGCCCAGAGTTCCAGACTGGGATAGGATAGGAACACTCGGGTCTACTTTCAGTCTCCTGGACTTTCATTTCTCTGGCTCTGGGTGAACCAGTTTCCAGCGAGGCATCCAACGGAACTAGGGGAACTGTTGACTACCTGGCATCCTCTAAGAGTGCCACTTCTGGGCGGGTACACAAAAACTAGCCAAACTCCCAAAAGGCGTAAAGGAGGAGCACACTGGTAAGGTCCCACGAGATCCAGAGCTCCGAGGCGACTCTTGCTCAGTGGGAAGGCAAGAGGGGAATCGAGGCAAGGTGCAGGCCACGCTGGTAAGGAGTGCTCAAGTCCAGTGGGCCTGGCAGAGGAGGTGATGACCAATCGTTCTAAAACTTCCAGAAAATTCTAATAAAAGATGTTATGTTAAGCACGAAGGCTGATTTAAGTGGAACCGAAATGGACGTGTCCTTGCTACAATCAGCTGCCTAAGTTTACCGGCAGGCATTGAAGTGGATGGTATCTGCTAAATCTTTCCAGGCTCCAGGGCGAAGCGAGGGGACGCCCTCCCACAGAGAAAAGGCCGACCGACCGACCGACCGACCGACCGACCGACCGACCGACCGGGTGTGTCGCACGGCTGTCTTTCTCTCTCCCAGGTGGGAGCTTCCTCTTCAAGTTAAAGCCAGACACACACGCCTCTGGCTTGCCTTTCTAAAGAACTGGGAGGGATGTCGGTCCCCAGAGCCTGAAAAGGAAGAAGTGTCTTCTCTTCTGCCCACAAGCCTGACCTCAATACAAACTCTCGAACGGAGAGGCTTGGCCCCCAAGAGAAGTAGACAGTCTGATAAGGTGATGCAGCCAAATCTATTTTAATGCAAGGAAAGAAAATAGTCAAAAGTCCTGTGAACTACTACAATAGGGGACTCGTTCTCTAAATCTTTTTGGTGAAAACCTAGTCTACTTATTGAGCTCATTATCTTCAAAATTTTGGAGGTTCTCTTTTGTTTTTAAACTAGACTCCCCAAAACGGAAGAAATCTGTCTTCCGCAGCACGGCCTGGCTTTCAGTGACTGGTGCTAGAATGGTACTTGCATTTTATTTCCAGCCCCCTGGACACACACAGTCCCTATCATTTCAGAGCCTTCATTCAGCCCTGTTAGTCTGGGGCCGTCGAAACCTTTACCCAGTTATGTCAACTGCTCACCTTCAGAGTGTATTCTTGAGAACTGAGACACTTTGGGTCAAATGAGCTAAAAGGAAGCAAGGCAATTGGATATATTAGTAACTCAAATCTTTGTGTCGGTTTATCTGTCTGTCTGTGTATATGTTCTCTCATGAAAAGTATTGCTAGCTGTAGTACATTACATCTCAATCTGTATGTTGGTGTGTGTGTCTAAGTGGGTCAATGAGAAATCTATTTCTACCTCCGGATGGTACTAATAAAATGGATTTACAGACAAGCGCTTGTGAAAATTGGACGTTCTAAAACTTCCAGAAAATTCCAATAAAAGATGTGAAGCGTGAATGCTAATTTAAGTGGAACCGAAAGGGACGTGTCCTTGGGATTTTCAGCTGCCTACGTTCACCTGCAGTCATTTAGGTGGATGTTATCTGCTAAATCTTCCCAGAATAAAATGATTAGAGGCTTGACTCTGTCTCACATTCAGTCAAGGTTTGGCATAGTGAAGAATGAGTCGGCTAAGTGTGTAGCAAGCGAACAGCTCAATACTAATTGTGTGTTGCAGTGTGTAATCCCACCGAGAGCCTGAGAATTTTTGTCGTCACCTAAAATCTTAAAGTTTTGCTCAGTTCAGACATATTCTGTGCTTAGTGAGACTGTGCCTTAAAGCACACGATTCCAGAAATTAGTCAAGGTGCTCATAAATTTGTCCATCTAAAGAGCTAGTGTGACGGCTTACAATAGCCTACTTCTCAGTGTTCACTGAAAATTGCAAGTTCCTAACGATTTTGAATTTTAACTAAAAGTATTTGAAGTCATGAGGAAAACATTTGTGCATGCTAAAAAAAGAACAAAAAACGGGTCTTTGGATAAAAGGAAGTAACTTTGTTCTAAAGTACAGCTGTTTCTTTAAAGAGGGAGAACACGGATGTGTAAGGAAAGTTGTGGAAAGCTTGTGGAAAAACGGATATGGTCATGCTCTGTGAAATAAAAGCAAATGAGTCTCGATATCAAGGACACGGCAAAATTCGAATTTTGTTTTCGGCGAAAAAGACAATGTTTTCTCAAACGGTTAGTCTGCTGCTCTTCGTGTTGAAAGATTGCAAAAGGTTTTCTAATTGTTTTATCAAAGCAGTTTCTCATGCTTCAAGTCTCAAGGAGTCGTCTGAGTATTGAAGAAAATGAGATCCCCCCAGTAAAAGGACTAAAAGCTAAACGTTGCTCACGACTGTGGAACCTTCTGTATTTGCCTTTGAGGTATTTTGTGGTCATGCTGGTTAAGTGGATAAGTATTGCTTCTTGGCAACGTATCATCTTATTGAGGCAAGTGCCGAAGAAACTTCCTTCTGACGGCGTCCCAGAATCAAGTTCAAAAAGGTGCTTATACCTCTACTTAACTCTGATATTTTCCCGAGGGCCCCTGGAACCTGTCAGAGGAATTTTTTCTCCTCGTCGGGGAAAATATTTGGCTAATTTGGCCTATTTATCTGACTGACACACACACACACACACACACACACACACACACACGCACGCACGCACGCACGCACGCACACATTTATTTATTTGTTTATTTATTTACCTGGAGAGCACTGCCAAAGGGAATGATGCTAAACTTTGTGACTGAATGTTCTGTGTCACAAAAATAATCCAAATTTCCTCATGTCCACTGTCTTAGGGTAAGCTCTCTCATCAGATCTTTAACCGTTGTCATTTGTCAGTCTTTTGTCATTTCTAGTCACTGTTTTATTACTCCTAAGCTAGTCAAGAGCTAGATTTCAGCAGAACAGGTATTAGTTACCTAGGACGACTACGTAAACTAAGGAAGATGATTTTGTGGCTTTTTGTTTCGAGTGTTGCCCATAAGCTGCCAACAGTTTAGTAAATGACTGCCTGTATAAGCAGAACTGAAACTTTATCTTTCTACCTGATCCCTCCAGAATTTAAAAACTCTCCGTGGCTATTTTGATACTTCCTGGCAGTCTGTTTATTTGCATGAGTTCAATAGGAATCTGCTTTCCCTGTAAGAGGACCCATTAAAAACACTGGTGATATTCGCAAGGCTTTGACTGGAATGGGATACCTGAGAGGCACGTGTGTAAACTCAGATAGGAACGGACAGCTTTAAGGAACTAAGGTAGACCTGACAAAAGCCAACAAAGCCCCTTGGAAGAACAGGCCTGGTACCTTGCTTATAGGGTTCCCAGCAGCCTGACGAGGTGACTGAGGAAGGTCACCTCCTGGCAGGTACGGGAACCTCAGGATGTCTCGGGGACCTGGAGAAGGGAGGAATTCACCCAAATCTACAGGTACTGCAGGCAAAACCCGATGGCGAGTCTGGCTTGGCTATCTGGCCTCACGGGGCCTTTGAAAGTTCCATCTGAAATTCCTTGTGAAAAGTGCCAGCAAAGCCCATTTAAAAAAGCCTACGTAATCGATTGCTCTTCTGGATGCGTTTATGCAAATAATCGAGCCAAAGATTAGTTATTTTCTAGGGGAGAGTAGTATCGTTTCAATCACGCGGCCTTTATCTGTACTACATCCTAGTACTAGTCATGGGGACATAAACTGAATTCAGAATTCTAGTTTCCCCAGAAAATATCTGGCTACGATTCTCCAGATGTGTTAGTTGTTGTTCTTCTCCCCCCATCATTTCTATTAAAGTTTCGCTCTTTCCGGTTCCCATATTCCACCACGCATTCTTCATCTCATCACGTTGGTCCTTCCGGAATGGAAGATCCAACTGCAGATGTTGCTATTTAACCTCATAACGCCATTGGTTCTACCTTGCCTAGAGGCCATAAAACTGCAAATAGTCATAGAAATGGAACCCGGAATAGAAGTGCCCGTCTTCCGAGGGCCTCCTCAACTGACCGCTGATGGAGACCTGACTGCGCCCTTTAGTGCACCCCTTCTCAGCATGAAGCAGCCAGAGCGGTCGTCGTCGCCCCCCTTTCCCTAGCAGCAGCTAGGGTCTCTATCTGTAGAGGGGGGAATGAGACAGGGACCCGTGGGCTTAGACAGAGTAGGGTGAGGGCCTCCGGAGAAAGCAAGGCAAGACATTCACGGTCGAAGCCATGTCACAATCCATGTCAAGTCCCTATCGAAACTCTGTGTTCAGCGGTATGCAGAGTCGAGGTCACACTAATTCTCTAGGGTCGAGACACTAGACTAGGAATGTAGACATCTTCAGTGAGATCAGTTCCAGGTCAGAAGGCCAGGAGCGACTCGGCCTTGAATGTTTTGAGCGTTCGGCAAAGGCATCTCAGCATAACCCGTGACTTCACTGTCAACAGCCCTGGCAGACAGACAGCAACCCAGCCGGCCCATCTTGAGGGCAGGGCAGCACAGGGCAGGTGGTGCAAGTCCACACCCTAAGCCCTCAATTCTCAAAAATCCTCCACTGCCTCTAAATCCCCTAGACAACACACCACCGCAGGCTCTCTTGTTCCCTCCTGGGGTGAGCCAAGAGCCCCTTCCGCCCAACCCCCCCCCCACCTCTCTCACTTTATTTCTAAACAAAGAAAGCCTCTCCCTGGCTCTCCTACCTTGGGTGTCTGTGAAACTCATTCTTGGACTTCACAAACAAGAACCCTGGCATCGTCAACTCAAAGAATCGGGTGGCCACTGGAAAGGCTTCCTAGCTTTCTCCACCTACGTTATCCTCCATGGGGTTCTTTCCCTCTGGGTACCTAGTTTCTCACTGTCCTTCAGGGTCAAGAAGACCCTTCACCAGAAAACTCCTAGGGGGTGCTGAATATCACCTTCCGATCTTGTCAAGTTGTGACTCCGAAACTACTCAGTCTTCTTTCTTTGAAAATATCTTGTCGGTTTCCAGCCAGGACAGAGGTGAAATATCTTTGGCACTATTGAAAAACACCCCATTGGGTGTAAGGAGTGGAACTCCCCAAAGAGGGTGCAGAGGACATGACCTTCCTAGGCTCCAGAGCCACTGGCAGAGACAGCAGCAGGGAAGAATGGACGCCCCACCCACCCTGCCATAGGTGCCAGGTAGGCAGAAAGCCAAGCCCAGGTGTAGGATGTTCTGAGAAACAATGAAAGAAAGAAAGAAGGGAGGGAGAGAGACAGAGACAGAGAAAGAAAGGAAGGAAGGAAGAAAGAAAGGAAGAAAGAAAGAAAGAGAAAGAAAGAAATGGTAAGAAGGCAGTGGCTATTCCTGGGAGACCAAGGCTCCTCCTTAACAAATATGTCTGGATTTGGAAAGGAAGAGACAGTGTTACTTCCCTGCCTTGCTTGGACCCTACAGACACAGATTCGGAAGAGCTGCTTCCGGCAAAGATGTGGGCTTCTGCCAGTCCTCCCAGGATGCTCTCTCTATCTACCGGCTCTGGTCCCTACCAGATTTCCCCTTGGTGGCCGTGGAAAGGAATAAAGTAGCAGTTGGAGTTACATTCAGCATTACAGTCCTTCCTTTCTCCCCCACACTGACTTCACATCTCCCCACCCCCATATTTTCTCCCCTCATACATATCCTCTCAAGGCTTATTTGTCATTCGCTTTTTGTAACGACGCTTTCTTCGAGGCTATGCTGGGATCTGGAAGACTTTGCTTAGATTCTAGTTGGAATGCTCCTCCTAGTGGCCAAAGTTCTTCTAGGTCGTCATTACCCTGAGGGCTGGCAGTGATTTTTCGGAGCCCTCGCTTTCAACCCGTGGGATTTTCTAACATATTTTGGTTCAGCTGTGTCTGGCCACCAATGGTGCTGTCACTCACTTTTCTGTCCCATCGGTCACAGGGTTTCCAACAGGATGGTTATGAAGCTAACTCCTCAGGACGTAAAATGAGCTGAGTATGATTTGGCTAGATAGTCACAGCCTCCAGACCCATGGTTTCTGGTGACGGAAGGTGGCGCGCCTGCTTAACTTTTTCAAGTTTCAAGGATTCTCCTCCCTGCTGCCCACTGACAAATCCAAAACTCTCTGGGGACCGACAGGGAGAGGGAGGAAGGGAGGAGAGAGAGAGAGAGAGAGAGAGAGAGAGAGAGAGAGAGAGAGAGAGAGAGAGAGAGAGAGAGAGGAGAGATGTGGAGATGGATGTCAGAAGACATCAAAGGGCTTCGTGAGCCCTGACCGATGCGAGCCAGAAGGAGGGGACTGGACTGAGGCCTGGGACAGGGACAGGAGGAGTCTGCTTCACCAGCAGCAGCCGGGCCCGGTGAACGGGATCCCTGTGTCCGCCCGCCTCAAGAAACAGGGCATGTTTAGGAGGGTGCGGGGCCCGAAGGGGAGTTTGTGGGTTGGGGGGCCGGCCCACCCCCCCAACTCCCACCCCCCAAAAGCGTGTCCCAGGTGTTCCGGTTGCACACTGCACTTGCACGGGGGAAGCGTGGGGACCCGTTTCCAGGTGGTGTGTGTGTGTGTGTGATGTGTGAGGTCAAGGGGCTTTGGTGAAGATTGTCCCGCAGGTTGGTTTTGCTCGCTCGCTGGCTGGCTGGCTCGACCCCCGCCCCTGGCGTCTTTTTCCAGGAGGGCGTGGATGTCTGACCGCCCCGATCCCCTTGGGCAGGGAGGCAGTCGGTCAGGGCTTTCCTCCCTTGAGTGGCCTTGGCACACCTTTGCGGGTAGGGCGGGGGCGTTGTGTATTTTCCTCGGTCGGCTCTTGCCTCTGCCGCCACAAAGAATGGAAGGGCAGAGACACGGTAATGAAGCAGCAGACCAAACGTTTTATTGTAAGTGACTGAAAGAGAGGAAAAGTGCAGGCCACCTCAGGGAGGAGGGGCGCCCTCGCCCCGAGAGGTTTCCGTTTTATTGGAAGAGAGCAAGTGTACACTTGGAGAGAGGGGAGTGTGAGATAAAGTTTGAAGGCATGAGCTTAGAAAGTGCAGGCGACCTCAGAGAGAGGAGCGCACCTACGGTTTCAGAGTCGGGTTTTCGGTTTTTATTTCATAGGCTAGGCAGTGGACGATGATCAGGAATGCTGCGACCCCGGGCCGGTTGCGGACCGGCCAAAGTGCCCCCAGAATATTCATCTTTGTTCAGACATTAAGTTTCTTCCTCCCTCCCTCCCTCCTCCTCCTCCAGAAAATATACTTCGTTGATCCCTCTCCTGGGTAATCAGCTTCTGTGTGGAAACATATCAGTCAAGATGGTCTGCCTTGCCTCCAGTGGGGGCTGAGGCGCCATCGGTTTGATTAAAATGCAATCTTAGCTTTAAGACAGAATTCTTCCTGAAGAGGCTGGGCCTTTGGGCAGGTGCTCAAGTCAGTCTGACGCTGGTATGTGCTCACTGACACGAGGAAAGCACAGGCTACGGCTGAGATGCTTTTCTTTGCCTGGGGAGTATTCACACTTCTAGGCCAACTTGCTCCTGGCCTTGGCGCTTTCTATCTTTTCACTGGTTTACTCTCTGGGGCCCTTCTAGTACGCTGACCGGCCTTCTTCTCTTTCCCGCCCGCTCCTCTCTGTGTTCCTGCCAAACACATGTGCCCGGAGTTCTGCTGGGTTCAGGCCGGTTTGGTTCGTGCGTCTGTCCATCGGCCGACATCACGACGAGGTCTCCGTGGGGTTGGAGCCTTTCCTTTATTCCTGTTTCCTGACAAGGCCGTCTGTGGCGATTCCGGTGACTTTGCCTGTCCCTCCCTAAGTCTTTAGGAAGAGAAACGTGTCCTTACAAAGAACACCCACCGTGTGGTGGTATACATACACGTGGACTCACAGGTATAGGTGTCTATGGGTACACGGGCACGCACGCCTATGAACGCGTGAGCGTATGCATGCGTGCTTGCGTGTATGTGCGTGCTTACTCTTTTCTTTCAATGCCAGAGGAAAATGCTACTCCTTGTGCTTGTTCTTCTTCTTGCTCTTGTTGTTGTTGTTCTTGCTCTTCTTTTCTTTCTTCTTGGTGTCCTTTCTTACCTTCTTCTTTCTTCTTGTTCTTTACATCTTTTCTTCTTCTTCTATCTTCTACTTCTTTGCTGTTTTCTCTCTCTTCTTCTTCTTCCTGTTCTTCTGCCTCCTCTTTCTTCTTCTTCCTTCTTTTGCTTTTCTTTCTCTCTCTCTCTCTCATCCTTTCTCCTTCCCTTTTTCCCTCCCTTTCTCTTTCTCTGTTTTCTTCCACCCCTCTCTCTCTCTCTCTCTCTCTCTCTCTCTCTCTCTTCTGTTCCTCCCTCCCTCTCTTCTCCCTGCCTCCCTCCCTTCCTTCCTTTTCTTTGGGGTGGGGATATCATTAATGAAGAACTACATGAGGAGCATTATGTTTCCTAGGCTTCCCCCATCACCAAGTCCGCCCCCTCCCCCCCACCCCGACGGTCACTGTCCATCAGCGTAGTAAGATGCTACAGAATCACTACTTGTCTTCTCTGTGTTGTATGACCCTCCCCGTGCCCCCCCACCCACATTATGTCTGCTAATAGTAATGCCTCCCCTTCCTCCCCCCCTTATCCCTCCCTTCCCACCCACCCTCCCCAGTCCCTTTCCCTTTGGTAACGAGTTACTCCATTCTTGGGTTCTGTGAGTCGACTGCTGTTTTGTTCCTTCAGTTTGTATTCTTTGTTCTTATACTCCACAGATGAGTGAGATCGTTTGATACTTGTCCTTTTCTGCCTGGCTTATTTCACTGAGCATAATACCCTCTAGCACCATTTCTTCTCATGGCCGAATAATAGTCCACTGTGTTTACATACCACATCTTCTTTATCCACTCATCTACGGATGGACGACTTAGGTTGCCTCCATTTCTTGGCTATTGTAGGTAGTGCTGCGATGAACATAGGGGTGCATCTGTCTTTTTTCAAACTGGGCCGCTGCGTTCTTAGGGTAAATTCCTAGGAGTGGAATTCCCGGGTCAAATGGTATTTCTATTTTGAGCTTTTGGAGGAACCCCCATACTGCTTCCCCCAATGGTGGAACTGATATACATCCCCACCGGCAGTGTAGGAGGGTTCCCCTTTCTCCACAACCTCGCCAGCCAACATTCGTTGTTGTTTGTCTTTTGGATGGTGGCGATCCTGACTGGTGTGAGGTGATAGCTCATTGTGGTTTTAAATGGCATTTCTCTGACGGTGATGAGCGATGTGGAGCGAGCATCTTTTCCTGTGTCTGTTGGCCATCTGATTTTCTTCTCTGGAGAAATGTCCGTTTCGATCCTGTGCCCGTTTTTTCATTGAATTATTTGCTTTCTGCCTGTTGAGGTGCGTGAGCTCTTAGTCTATTTTGGAGGTCAACCCTTTATCGGATCTGTCACCTACGACTATATTCTCTCATACTGTAGGATGCCTTTTTGTTCTATGGGTGGTGTCCTTTGCTGTACAGAAGCTTTTCAGCTTGGTATAGTCCCACTTGTTCATTTTTTTTTGCTTCTGTTTCCCTTGCCCCGGGGAGATAATGGTCATGGAGAAGTCGCTCATGTTTACGTCCAAGAGATTTTAGCCTAGTTTTTTTTTTTTGAGAGGGCACCTCTCCTATGTATTGATCAAATGGTTGTTAACAGCAATAAAATTCTGTGGAGGGGACTCGATGCTGAGGACCTATGGAGTGGAGGGAATGCACTTGTTTCCCTCAAGTTCGTTCAGAGAGATAATTTACTGTGCTATAATACAGACTTACTAAAATGCCCTCTTGAGGTACCGTGTCACGGAGCTGGTGCACAGTTTAGCTTCTTTTGCTCCTTCCTGCCTTAGCTCTCTCTCCTCATTAAGCAGCGTTGCAGGGAGAGGGCCACGTGGCCTGCCAGGTCAGTGAGAGCCCAAGTGGACCAAAAAAGAAGAGCATAAAAGTGATAACTTACCTACACGGCACGTTGGCTGTCACACCAGCTGCAGGTGAACTCAGTTCCAACTTGGCCTGCGCCGGAAAGGCGAGCTGAACGTGTGAGTCCTCCCAGGAGTTAGACCTCTTTCGAGTGTGGGTGAGAGAAGGATTCAGTCATTACACCGGTTCTGGAGGTAGGGGGACAAAACCGTGTAATGATGTCCCCGAGGACAGGGTCTCTGTGTCCCTCAGCTCACCTGCAGAAATCTGAGAGGTCCCAGAGGAGAGAGCTTGCAAACTGATGGCTGAAGCACTGTCTGTGATGTAAGGTGGAAGGTGAGCTCTCGATATTCAGGAGAGTTGAGGGTTTAGAAGCTGACAGGAGCAAAAGGAACGAAGAGGGGAAATGGACTGTTTGCACGTGTACGGTGACAGCCTGTCGAAAAATGTCTTTTTAATTTAGCGCACCTGCAAACCCACTCGATGACACACCCCTCGCTACCCCCAATTCCCACCCTGGCAGCCCCGACCCCCCTCAGTTTCCCGTTGTGACACAGATTCTGGAAACGGCTCTTTTCTCCACCATCTCCCTCCGAGTTCTCCCCCCCCCTACCATCCATCCAACCTCCTTAACCCAAGCCTTTCGCCAAAAACTGTTACTCGCGATACTGCCCTGGTTAAGAAGGTGGTTTCCTTTGGGATTTGAGCTCACAGCCTCTCTGGCTCACCGGCTTACACGGGGCGCTCTTTCCGAGCTTCCAAGAACTCGTTCTTACACCATCCCAAGGAACAGTCAAGTCTTCTCCCCGCCCCAAGGCGGGATCTGGGATTCCTAGACGGCTGCTTCTGCCCTAGATTTGTTGGGAACGCCATCTCCAACCACCACCGGAAGCTGAGCTTATCAGGGGTACGTATGGTCATGCCACGCTCTTCAAGTAAACCAAGTCTCGGTCATCTGTCGTCCTACCAAGTGTTGCACACGTGCTGCGTTGCTAATGCCGTCTGCTACGTGAATGCTGCTCTCTCTCGGGAGATCATCTTAGCATATATTCAGACGATAGCTGTTTCCGGGTTCAGCTCCGACCATTCTGGTCCTGAGAAGTTCCTATTTCACCTTTCCTCTTGCACTGGCTCTAGTTGTACGATTACGTCTGGCAGGGAACCGTCAGCATGTCTTCAGGAGCCTCAATATTTAAAGAATGGCCTTACAGAGAGTGTTTTGCTCACTGATCAGTGTTTATTTTTTATTTTTTATTCTTCTTATTTTTTTGAGAGGGCACCTCTCCTATGTGTCGATCGGATGGTTGTTAACAGCGGTAACATTCTGTGGAGGGGACTCGATGCGCAGTCATCCATCAAGCCCCAGCCTCATCCTCGAGGGTCTCCCATCTTCTGCAGCATGACGAACAAGGTGTTCCACGGTGACCTAGTTCTTACCCAGTGACTAAGTTCTTACCTGGTGAACGGTGGCTAAGGGCAGTCGTTATCACGGACGCGTTCGGTTTTGATCACGCCTGGTGAACTCTCAACCGTCCAGTCGGCTATGATGGTTTCGATTGATTTTTATACTCGATTTATATGTGAATCCCACATGTCTCTCCCTTCCTTACTTTTTATTTTCAGTTTTTAATAAAATGCTGAAGTGGTCGGTAGATGCAGGACGAAGGCAGGAGACATAGTTTAGTGCTGTCAGAGGGAGGGCGAATGTAGACGATCAGGTCTGTGCCTGTAGACTGAGTATTAATCCGAGCTAGACAAGGGGCACAGAACATCCACGGACGCAGAAGATTCCTCTCCAAACGGCGGGGGGTCGGGGGGTGGGGTGGGGGGGAGGCTCTAAGCCTCACCTCCGTGGATCCCCAGTTTCTCGCCTGATGGCGCCCCCCTGCGACCTGTGCCTGCCTTATAGGTTGTTCCTCCCGTGAGGAATCTTACCCGTCTCTGGCTAACCCGCCGCCGCCGTCTTCCGGGGCCATACGGGCAACTGTGAAGTCGGTGAGTGAGAGAGGAGCCGTATTCTTTGAAAGGGGTTATTAGCTTTTTGGCTTCTTTGCAGATGTGTGCCCTGTGGCTTCTGTGCCCGGCCTTTGTCTTGAGGTATCTTTACCGCTCGGAAAGGAGGACGCTACTCGGTGATTTTCGATATGAGGCACGGATTCTACGAAAGGGCTGTCATTAGGAAGGAAAGGAAGAAGAAAAGCTATAGAGGTATAGCAGACGGGAGAGAACACGGGAAGATGGATTCTCTCTCTGACATAACTTCTTGTAGAGTAACCTAAAAGCCTGTGTATGTAGGTTTTAGCAGACTGCGGCTGATCAGACGGCGAGTTCGCACCTTCACAGAATGGGAATACGGACACAGGGCGAAAGCAGACCTACGGTTACCGGCCCTGTCCGGTGAAACCCAGAAAACCAGCGAGGTACCTACCCCCTAGGCATTGGTGAAAACTTATCCATCACAGGATGGATATTGTCTAACTGCACGTGAACGGTTTGAGAGAAATCAGACGAATGAAAGAAAACACACGGCGCATCCCTGGGAACGGTCCACATCCCATTATGTTCTTTTCACGGTAGATAGTCTACAGTCTCACGACTTTGGAGCGCTGCGGCTTGCACTCCTCCTGATTGTGGGTTGAGTTCCGACAATAGCGATGCAGTCAAGTCCGTTGTTGGACTGTACGCACGGGCCCGCTTAGATACCTCCTTCTTCCTTCCTTCCAACGGCGAGGCCAGGAAGCGGCGGGATGAAGGCAGCGACAGCTGCCACGGCGCCGCCAGGATCTTTGTTGAGGTTTTCTGACGATCCGCTTCTGGAATGACTCTCGCAGAGGAGGACGTTGACGGTGGAAGTTTTCTTCATGTCGTATCTTAATTCGTTTTCTGGGTAGGTAGCCAAATTAGGCTCTGATCCTCGGTATGCACACAAACCGACCCCTTTGCCCGCACTTGGTTATGACCTTTATACCGTGGTGAGGAACCTATTGGCGACCGCCACCGGGGAACTGCCTTTCTATTTATTTACTTTTCTAAGAGGACGAAATAGTATCCGAAACCTGTACTTCAGGGTGGGTGGCCATTTCTGACGGTATTCCTTCTTCCTAGGCGAGAGCGTGGGATGGGATGAGTTTCCGTTGGTGGGTGTCCTCCTTCCTCCCTTTGTGTTTACCCTCACGTGCGGGTGGGTGGGTGGGTGGGAGCCCCGGGGCGGCCCGGGATCGGATGGATGGGGGACCTTCACGGCGGCCGGTGGCGAGCTCTCGCCGGCCCTGCGATCCGGATCCGTCCCGCTGACGGACCGACCGGCGCCGGTTGTCGGGCGCCACCTGCCGGCCGCTTTTATGCGGCCTGTTCCCTCTCGAGCTGCGGTGACACCGGGCAAGGGACAGGACGTGGCCACGGTTCCCCGAGGCGGACTTCCAGGAGGACGCGGGTAGCGGGCGCTGCAGGCCCGGTCGTGCCGGGACGCCGGCGCGCTCTGCGCTCGCCGGAGACTGGGGCCGCGGATTCGCTTTCTCGGGTGGTGACTGTCGCCACGCACGCTCGGTCGCTCCCTTGGTGGCCTGGGCCCTGGGAGGCCGCCCGAACGGGTCGACTAGCAGCCAGCGCCGGTGTCCCTCCGCCCGCGGGGACCCACTCACCTACCCACCCGCCGGCCGACCGAGACGGCTGCGGCGGAGAGGGAGACGTAGACGCAGGAGGGAGGAGAGAGAGAGAGAGAGGTGGTCGCGCGCTGTGCCGCGCCGCCCTTTCTGTTCCTTCTCCGTGGCCAGGCCCTCCTCCGTGCGTGTCACACGTCTGCCCGGGCCTCCGCCCCGCCCCGCCCCGCCCCGCTCCGCTCGCTCGGCTCGGCGTCCGGCTCCGGAGGTGGGGCTGGGCCCCGTGGCGTACGGGGTGGTCCTCGTGGGGCTCCAGGGGCCTGCCCGCGGTCCCTCGTGTGGGATCCGTTCGTTGTAGGCGCTCACGTTTGGGGGAGAGGGATACGGCCCCTTGCCCCTCCATTCCGTATGTGTGGAAGGACCGGCCCGGCCCGGCCGGCCCGGCATTGTTTCCTTTCTTTTACACAAGTCTCGTCTCTTTGAAGGCCTCCCCTCCCGCCGACTTATCTCCCGGATGTGGGGACCGACCGGCGGCTGGGAAAGGGAAGGGTGATCGCGATCCCGATCCCGATCCCGACCCCGACTCCGCTGCCGCTGCCGCGTGTCCCCGGGCCTCCCTGCTGTCACCCACCGACCCGCGCCCCGCCGACTGTCTGACCCCTCCCCCTCCCCCTCCCCCTCCCCCTCCCCCTCCCTTTCCCGCAAGCCCACTTCAACCTCCCAACCCCCCCCAAGGGTCGACCAGATGGCCCCGGGAGCCCTGGAGCCCTGGTGACAGTGGTGTGATGCTGGGGGGATTGGGCCCGGTGGGGACAGGCCACGCGCTCGTCATGGGGGGACCCCGCTGTCCGTGGGGTGGCCCTGTGATTCCTCTCTCGAGAGGCGGTCCGATTGTACCTGCAGAGAGGTGCTGACACCCTGTCACTCGGTGCTGGTCGCTGAGGGACTCTGGGACCTCTCTTGGACGTGCGTGGCACGGCTCCGGGCTTCTTGAGCGTGTGCGGCCGGATAGATGCCCGGCTCCGCTCCTGCATTCCCTGAGGTCGCCACCCGCGTGTGCCTGTGCGCTGGCTCTTGTCGCGTGCGCCCAGGGAGGTCCCGATCTGGGTGCGCACCCTCACGGTGCCTGGTGACCCAAGGGCGGCGGGGGAGGAGGAGACGTGCGCGTGCGCGCGTGTCCGGGTCCTCTTGTCCTGCGTGGTGCTCTCCCCGCCTGCCTGCGGTTGTGTCGTGATGGACTCCCCCACGACCCACCCTGGAGGCTCTGTGCCTCGTGTGTTGGGCGCTTGTCTGGCGTGGGGTCCTCTCGACTGCACCGACTCCGGGGGAAGCAGGCCCCGTCGTCGTTTCCTGGCCTCGGCGGGCTGCCCTCCTCCCACACGCGGCGGGGGCGTCGTCCCCGTGTGCTCCTGATCGATGTGGCGATCTCGCGCTCTCCTGGGCCGGGCCTGAACCGCGCCGGAGCGAGGGACAGACGTTCGGAGCGAACGGGACTGCTCTTCTCGCTGTGCGCGCGCGGGGCCCCTCGCCTCCTGCCCTGTCCCCGCGCACGCCCCCATCTGCTGCTGGGCTGCGTGGTGTGGGTGAGAAAGGAAGAGAGGCCAGGGGCGTGCGGAGTCCGGCCCGATCTCGTCCTCCCGCCCTCTGCCTCACGGCGTGGGCGGGCCCGGGGTCCCTGGACGCAGCGGACACCCTCGCGTTGGCCTGTGGGCCGTGTCCTGGCGGGCGGGCCTCTCTCCCGTGGTAGGGGAGGGAGGCCGCCACGCCGCCACGCGGCGAGCCCTTCTCCCGGGTCCCGCCGGCGTGTGTTGCTCGGTCCTCTTGTGGTGCTCCTGGAGCGCTCCAGGTCGCCCGTCAGGTGCCTGAGGCCGAGTGGCGGTGTCGTTCCCTTCCCCCAGCAAGCTTCCCCTGCTCGGCTTGCTGCCGCGGTGGAGTGGAGTGAGTGGAGTTGTGAGTGCCTTGCAGAAGTTCCCGTGAACGAGTGGGGGGTCGAGGCGGTAAGGGAGGCACGCCCGGCCCGTGCCCCTCCCCGACCACACACCGTGGGGGTGTGTTGGGGGGAAGGGGGTTTTGTGCGGCCCGGGGATAGGGTGCCTCGTCGGTCCCGCTCGCGTGCCGCGGGGGGGCCGACTCCGTCGGGCGCCGTCCCCGTCGGGGCTGGTGCGCTGGCGAGACGCGTGGGCGTGTGACTGCTGCGGTGGGCCGAGCCAAGGACGCGGGGGTGCCGTGGCCGTCTTGGCCAGGCTACCGTCTCACTGGCTCCTTTTGTTAGCTCTCTGGCGTGCTTTGTTTGATGAGTTGCCGCTGTGCGCCTCCAGTGGCACGCGAGAACAGGGAGGCAAAAGGGCGAGCCTGAGGCCCACAGGCACAAGCTCGTGGCCCCCAGCCGTGAGTGACCGCTCATGCCGTCGGCCTGTGCTGCTTTTTTTTTTTCTTTTTTCCCCACTATTTTATTATTTTTTTGTTTTTACCCCTACCGCAGACCCCCCCGCCTCCACGTCTCCTCACTCCACGCCCTCGTGAGCAAAAGCCACCGACACCGCCTTGGCCCTTCTCGTGTCAGGCCGGCGCGTGTGTGGGTCCGAGCCGTGGTGCTCTGGTGGGTCAGGGAGCGATACGCCCTCGGTGAGAAAAGCCTTCTCTAGCGATCCGAGAGGGTGCCTTGGGGTACCGGACCCCCCAGCCGCTGCCCCTCCTTTTCTGCGCGTAGTGGGCAGAGCTCCCTGCCACCCCCCGTGGTGAGGGAGTCCGCCGGCCTCCACCCCTACCTACCGCAGGTGGGGGTGGAGCTGGGCGCCGCTCTTTGCCTACCGCGGCCCGCGCCTCCCCCTTGGGAATCGGGGGAGGGTCCCGCGGGCCTTGGCCGGGCGTCCGGCACGCGTGGAGGCAGGCGCGGTGGTGTGGTGCAAGGAGGAAGGAAGGACGGGGCCCGGGTCCCCGAGCCTCCGCCCCACCCCGCTGCGAGCGGCTCCGCGTCCCGAGCTGCAACGGGCAGCAGCGGTGCTTTCGGCAGGTACGTGGTGTAATAAGCAGGAGCCGCCTCGCTCGGGGGCGTCTCCCTGGGGCCGCGGTCCTGGAGTGGGCCCGCCCGGATGGGTGGAGAGAAGACGGGCAGGGCGGCGAGTAAGGCCCGGCACTCGCCGCCCTGCTGCTGCTGCTGCTGCTGCTGCAGTGGGCGCTTCACATGAGAACCCAGGGCCCTTGCCCTCGTGGTGGTTGGGATCTGTCCGGCGGGAGCCTCGGAGGGGGCTGCTGGCATCCTGGGCGGTGCGGGACCGCCCTCGTGCGTGGGGCGGTGGGATCCCGCGCCCGCTTTACCCGGTCGCCCGGCCGTGCCCCGAGGCCCCCGTCTGGACTTGTGCCCGCTCCGCCCTTGGTGTGAACGCGCACCCCCACGACCCGCCTCCCCGTCGCCACCGGCAGTGCCGAGCCGCCTCCGCAGATGCGACCTGCTCCTGGCGTGTTGCCGCCTAACTGTCCCGGGAGCCGAAAGCGCCCCTGGTCCCGGAGGGGGGGGGCGTCGCTGCCCGCCCCGTCCGCGGCCGTGCCGTGGCTACGGCGGGGCGTGGCGTCTCCGCGTGAGGCGCTCTCGGCACCCGGCGTTGGAAGGGAGTGGCTCCGTGCGGCGGTCGGGCGCTGTGTGGCCACGGGGACGTGGGTCGGTGGCGTGCGGGCGTCCCGGCGCTGGCCGTGGTGGCCGCCAGCACGGTTGGGGTGGCCCGTGGGTTCGACGGAGGCCCGGCCGCTTTGCT
>NC_080036.1:1634432-1661932 GCF_030020395.1 Manis pentadactyla | reverse complement strand
GACGTCATGGGCAGGGACGACGCTGCGAACCTCAGGACCGTTTCGGCTGTGGACGGGAATCAAACCTCCCCGGAGTGAACACCCTCCCTCCTGTTCGCTGCTCTACATGTCACCGCCCACGCCAGCTACGGCGACCGAGACCGAGTGACAGGTAGGTCCTTTTTTTTTTTTTTTTTTTCTTTCAGGTCAGTCAGTCACTCAGTTTCAGGCAGTTTGTCCCTCGAGTCGGTCTCACTCACCACTCCGTCAGTCAGTCTGCCTGTCACTCTCAGTCACCAGTGAGACTCAGTCACTCTCAGTCGGTCACTCAGTCACTCTCAGTTAGTCTGTCTCCCCAAGTCACTGCCTCTCTCTCTCTCTCTCTCTCTCTCTCTCTCTCTCTCTCTCTCTCTCTCTCTCTCTCTTCACCTGCCCTTCCAAAGTCCAGCTCCAGTGGGGGTGGGTGGGGTGGGGTGGGCGGGGGTTGTGAAGCCCAAAAGGATGAGACGGAGTCGGTGCACAGAGAGACAGGACACAGAGTCAGATGGAGGTGATCTCCCGACAAAGTGCCGATGACAGCTTTATTTATACCATTTTGCACAAGGATATGAATATTTTTTTTTCTGTGGATTAATTGGTATAGACAATTGATTGATAGGTATGAGCAAGTTTTTCTTCTTCTTCTTCTTCTTCTTTCTGATCTAGTCATGGTTGGTCAAGTGTTAGACAGGTGATCATTTTTCTGTTCCTTGACAGAAACTTTTCCTAGCAACGTGGACTCTGTTGTGTTTTACGTTTCTATGCGACGCGGTTTCTAAGTGCATGGGACCACCGTAGGAGCTTGCAGTATGTAGCAGCGACTACGGAGTCTATCAGCTTAGGGTGAAATTCAGGTCACCTACTGCCACAGTGAGCTAGGATTCTTTCTTTCCCACAAAAATATTCTTACAAGTTTTAATAAATTTATAATCAATCTAAAATCATAAACTCATATCTTCATTATACACCCCTCTGTAGGGCACAGTAAGCAGCAAACTACATTTCCCCTTCCTCTGTGTGGATACCGACATCTCCCTGACATAAGACACAGGTCGCCATGACTCCACTACCGAAGGGACTAAACAAGTTCTTACATGGTGAACGATGCAAGGGCATTCATATCATAGAAACTATTTCTGTGTGTTAACTATAAACAATCAAGTCAAGTATGATGTACGATTATTCTTTTTTTTTTTTATACTTGATATGTAATTCTAATAAAATATTGACGTAGTAGGTAAATGCAAGAGATAGATAGAAGGAAGGCATGATTGAGTGCGGTAAGAGAGCAAGTGTCGATGATCAGGTTTGTGCCTATAGACTAGGTCTTAATCCAAACCAGACGAGGGCAGCAAAACATCCAAGGTTGCAGAAGGTTTCTCTCAACCCTGGGGGGTGGGGGGAGGGGGGAGGTTCTAAGCCTCCCCTCTGTTGGTCCCCATTTTCTTGCCTGCCGGCCCCCCTGCCTACGACCGTGCCTGTCTTAGGTTGTTCCTCCCTTGACGAATCTTACCCGTCTCTGGCTAGCCAGCCATCTTCCGGGGCCATACAGGGAGATGTAAAGCTGGTAAGTGAGAGAGAAGCCATATTCTTGGAAAAGGTTAGCTTTTTCCTTCTTGGCAGATGTATGCCCTGTGGCTTCCAGGCCCAGCACTTGTCTTGCAGTATCTTTACTTCTTGAAAAATTATGGGATTTGTTGATTTCACGTGTAAGGCACAAATGCTAGTCAAGGGCTGTCATGAGGGAGGGAGGGAGGGAGGGAGGAAGGAAGGAAGGAAGGAGGGAGGGAGGGAGGGAGGGAGGGAGGAAGGAAGGAAGGAAGGAAGGAAGGAAGGAAGGAAGGAAGGAAGGAAGGAAGAAAGAAAGAAAAAAAGCTAATAGAAGTAGCAGAGGGAAGGAAGAAAAGATGAGAAGATTGATGAAGTGTCAGACAGGGTTATTCAAGTCAATATTCTCTCGTAACTCTATTTCTATAAAACTCTCCATCACTAGTTTCACTAGCATGGTAACAATAAAAGGGGGGTATTCTCAGTGGAAATGGGGTGGTCAATGTTTGACTGACGGTAGGTTTCGGTACTTTATGCTGAGATCGCCATTGGGCCCCGGCGTGTTCCGTTCTTCAGGAGCACTGTCCTGAAAAGCTCCTGGGAAACTTATGTTCTCATCCTTTCCACACTGCTCGGCAGAGGTTAGTTAACCCTTAGCGAAAAGGCAGGTCAAAGCAAGGCCAAGAGTATAATAAAAAAAAGCGAAATCAAGGTGGGTAATAGGGGGAGCCGGCTGCAAAGGCCCCTGCTTCGTGGGGGTCTTCTTCCAGCCTGAGTTTTGCTACACAGCTTGAATGGCATGGCTCCCTCAGCCACCCCTTTCTCCAACTTGCTCTCTTTCAATAAAACATAATAAACCTTTCAGGTTGCCTCTCCTCCCTGAGGCCGTCCACACTTCTTCACTCTTTAGGTAACTATCAATAAAACTTGTACTGTGCTTCATGACTGTGTCTCTGCCCTTCGATTCTTGTTGGCGGCGGGGAGGGACCAAAACCGAGCGCAATACACAACGCTTCCCCCTGACAGTTTCACCTACTGCACAGGGAGAGAGACCTCCCCAGATGTGGCTGCCCAAACAACACCGTGAACGTGTGGGATGACACCAAGGACTTCCCGCGGGGAGCGGTGGCGGTGGGGGCCGGGAGCCCCATCGATCTGGAAGATGATGGACGATGAAAACCCGGTCCTAGAACAGCGTTGCTTTAGGAGTGAGTGTGATCTCTGGGCCCACAAGCCAGGGTGGAGGAGCCACCCCCTGCCAGGCCTCCCTCGGCCCTGATCACTCCCTCTGAGCCTGGGTACGGCCTAGGAATGCGAACCGGCGACGAGATCTGCAAAGCGCGTCCGGCCCCTCCCTTCCCCAACCCCTTTGACTCGGATGGTCACACACACACACACACACACACACACCAACCGCCCTCAGCACCCCCACAGCCCCACCCCGACCCTTCCAGGGAAGACATCTTGTATGGCGTCAGCCTCCACGCCCAGGATTCTCAAAGGGTTCACGGGGTTGCCTGGGTTACGAAAGGGAGGCTGAGTTCGGTCTCCGCTTTCAGGGGCGTATCTCAAGAGATCCCGCCCTTATCCCCCATCCCCCACCCCCACCCCCCGCCATTTGCATGCTGCAGCCTGTGGGTGGGGGAGTTGAAGAGAGACATTCAATGGAGAGAAGCCCCGAGGGGGAAGTCAAATGCTCCCATTGAATTGGACCGGGGGGAAGTTTCTGCATTTGAAAGGAGCGATTGAAGGAAGCCCGCTGAAGTCGATCGTCCCTGACCCTCCCCTCCCCCACTCCCGAGTGAGCCCGGCTGACTCGGTGGGAACCGAAAGCTGGGGGTTTCGTGCCGAGGGGGGGGGGGTGAACTAAACTCCTGGTCCCCGGGGAAATTGCACAGGGGAAAAGCCGAGTTGGTATCTCAGACGGAGCGGGGTCAAGGGGATGAGATGCTTGTGGACGACACAGGGAGGGCTGTTCGGTGACCTCCCGCCTTCCCCTTCCTCTGAATGAGAAGAGGGCAGAGGGGAACGGGTGGGGGTGGGGGTGGGGGCGGGACCCGGATGTGACCGTCAGCCTGCCCGGGGACTGAGGCTGGGGGGCGGCGGTGGCGGCGGCGGCCCCGCCCTGCCGCCCCTGGCCGCTCGATCCGTTCTGGGACGTGCGGGCAAGGGCAAGAAAAACACATGCCCGACAGCGGGGTCGCTTTGGCTAGGCGGACTCACCCCAGCAGCGCGGCTTCATGCCTCACGTCATGGTCGCTCCCACTCCCCCAGCCCACCCCAGCCCCGACTCTAGCCAGGGAGACAGACAGTCAGGAATTTTCTGGTTGAGCCTGGGTCGGTCAGAGACATAGGTCATGGATGCCTCCCCACCCACAAGAAGGTGGAACCACCCACCTGGGAGATGGAGGAGGAGACTTTCGTCCCCACGTGGAGGTGACCCCATCCAAAATCATAATAAAAATAACAACCGTTTTCTTTGGAAGACTTCCTTCCTTCCTTCCTTCCTTCCTTCCTTCCTTCCTTCCTTCCTTGCCCTGCCTTGAGAAAAACCCTCCCTTTCTGTCGTCTCTCTTCTCTCTCTCGTCACTAGGTGGCGTGCTTGCCTGATTCAGAGATCACTTCCTCAAGCCGAGGGGATCTGCTGGCCAGGGACCTTGGCCCAAGTGTGTTTTCGAACAGAACAGTTGATGTTCTAGGGTACCCTTGGTGGGGATGAGCAAAGCCAAACTCCCCTCCTCGCTGACAAGTCCTCAGAACTCTCAGGAGAGCGACCGAGAGGACGGATCTCGGAGACGGAAAGGCTTCTTGAGCCCTGACAGATGCTAGCCAGCCGGGAGGAGGACTGGACTTGAGGCCTGGGATGGGGACGAGAATGGTCTGCTTCGCCAGCAGGCAGGCCCGGTTCACGGGAACGCTATGTCCACCCGCCTCAAGAAACGGGGCGTGGTTAGGAGGGTGCGGGGCCGGGGACACCCGCCTCCAGGGGGAAAAAAAAAAAAAAAATAGTCGTTTCCCTTCCCCTGGGACGATGGCTGGCTCCAGCGGGGCGAGCCCGGGAACGGGTGGTTGGTTGGTCAGTCAGTCCATAGACAAGGCTGGTAGACGACTCGTGGGGGATGGCCAGACGCTGGTCCCACACAAGGTGTGTGGGCGGGGGGTGCAGTGGTTCTGGGGTCCGTCTGGACAGTGGCCGCGACGACTGCATGTCAGAAATGTGGAGCTGGCCACTGAGCGACCTGGCCCCTGGCCGGCCTAGCCGGTGGCCAGCGGCATCCTCTCCCTGTCCCCCCGGCCCCCGTTCCGCAGCCCTCTGTCCTGTGGCTTGATTTGGGCTGGCTGTCTCACCCCTTCCTAACCAGCCCCCCACTCCCCCTTTTCGTCACGATCTTTTGTAGAGCTGTAACGTGTGTTTTATGTTTCTATTTTACCTAGGCCCTTTTATGGTCAGGGCATCGTCCGTCCCCTGTTGCTAGGAAAGCTCATTCCCAAGGAGGTCATGCCCCTCGGAGGAGGGCGATTGAAACATGACTTCGGATGAGATGAGATATTCCCGGCCCCGTGACAAGTCCAGGGCAGCAACAAGACAAGACGGAAGGAAGGAAGAGGGGAAGAGGAAGGGGGTGGGGGCTGAGGGGAGCGGGGAGGGAGAGCCAGAGAGAGACAGAGACAGAGACAGAGGGAGAGGGGGAGAGAGGGAGAGAGAGAAGAGGATGAACTATACTATCTATCCGTCAACTGTCCTCATCAGGGATCCTCAATTTCCTTTCCTTAAGGAAGAGCATCTTTTTCAGGGAAAGGCCTAGATGGCTCATTCGCTCTGTCCAGCAGGCAAGCATTGTGCTGTCTGTGGTTTCGTTCCCAGGCTGACATCATGGCGAGGAACAACGGGTACGAAGGTTCCATGAAATAACACCAAGCACCCGTGACGGTAGAGCAACACAGACCGTCGGTAAGACGGTTTTCATCCACGAGCCCCGTGACCCCGACCGTCATTCTGCCGTCTCCCCTAAGTCGGGGTTGGATCCCTCAGGGCCCTTATTGGTATAAGAGCGACAGCCCGATGAAACCCCACCGTTTTAGGCATTTCAGGAGGGTGCCTGGGCTTGAGATTTCCGGGACCCCACGCCTCATGTGCAGTGCTCAGAAGGATGACGACAGGAGAGGAAATCTAAGGGATACGAAGGAGGGTGGTTGTGAATCTCTCAGGACACACAGGCCTGGTCCGGACCCTTAGGTGGAAGCGGTCCGCTCTGCGATGGCAGCGGCGGCTGCTTCCCTTCCTAGTCATGCGGAATCGGAGATGGCAGATCGGGAGTGCCGGACGGACGGGTCACTAGGTGGATTAGCCTTCCCCCTGACCCCACCCCCACCCCCACTTTGTAATATTTCATTTCATTTTATTTTATATTTTATTTTGGGGGGTGGGGGTGGGGGGTTTAAAGGTTAGTTAACACGGATCCAGGCGTCGACTCCCTGGGCTCTGGCTCCACGGGGCATCACAGGAAGTACTTGGACATATGTCAACGTGTGAGGTTGGAAAGAACTTCTGTGGGTGGGGGTGAGCTGAGCCGTCTCTTTGGGCAGCACACAAACTGTCCGGGTTGGATTGGGTTTCCCACGGCCCTGACCGACTGTGGATGTCTGCAACCACCCACCCACCCACCCACCCACCAAGGAGCCCGTCTTCATGTCTCTCTGAGTCGGGACCAGGCTGCTTCTGTGTCGCAGAGACATCAGGATGTCGAGCGTCTGACAGCCAGGGGGTTCGGATCGGGTTTGGTGTGCTGGTAGGAGAGAGGCATGCACTGGATCCACCTGGGCCACCAGCTTTATGGATTCGGTGGCTGCTGCCACCTTGGTGGGCCAGTCAGCTAGGGCATGTCCCCAAAGCCCAGGTTTCGTTCCTTCCACGGGAGCCTCCGTTTGGATGACAGCCGTATCGTGGGGTAACAGAATCATCATCGTCAGGGATCCGATGAGACTAGAACGTTCCCGATTTCTAGGAGTTCCACATCATTTCCAAAGCAGTGATGGACCCCTACCTACAAACAGAGCACACAGAAAGCTTTGTAGGCCTATCTTGTCGGACAGTGTTTCCCGTGGAAACTTCACACAATCAAAACCAGTTTAGCCACTTAGAATTGGACTGGAGTAAGTTTGTCTGAAGTATCAACACAGGTTTCTGGTTTCTTCCCTCCCTCCGCCTCCCCCTCGCCCTCTCCTCTCCTCTCCTCTCCTCTCCTCTCCTCTCCTCTCCTCTCCCTCCCTCCCCCTCTCCTCTCCAGCTCCCTCTCCCTCTCTTTCTCACTCGCACTTACTTACACACTCCGTAGACTAGGATAACTGTGGTTAGGGTCCGGAGTCGACCACCACCTCTTCAAATAGACAGAAGATAATGCAAGTCACACAGCGAGGTTTATTTCCAGCTAGCTGGGGTCCAAGTGTCTGCCCGACGCAGCGGGTTTCCACAAGGACCCAGAGCACTCAAAGCCAGGGGTTTCTATGGCATTTTCGAAAAGCACTGACTCACAGTAACTTTCCATAAATTTTGGCTTGTGCTACATCCTGGGGGTTAAGCAAAAGCAAGATAAGACCACTCCTCAAATGTTAGGGTGGTTCAGCAAGATAAGCTGACCAGAGTCGCAACCGCCCGCAACCCGGTGTCCATGATTAACTTGTTCTTCAACACCTGTTTATCAAGCCTTACCCAGTTCCTCCTTTCCTGAGTCCTGCACTCAGAAAACGGCTCTTTGGCCCTTAAGATGGCCATTCTCATGCTAATTCATTCCTACACTGTGAAAAAAGATGCTTGGCTGTCTGTGTGCCCAGAGGGACAATGAAAGTCTTCACAGGCAAAATACGGGAGGGGACCCGGTTGCTGGCAAAACTCAGCTCTTTTACTAGGAAGCACACTCCATTTTCTTAACGAATGAAAGACCCAATGAAGGCAACACCCAGCACAGGAAAATCGTTTGAAAAGTCGATGCCTTTAAAGGCAATGCACACACATCACACACAACACACACAACACACACAACACACACACAACACACACAACACACACACACACACACAACACACACACACACACACACACACACACACACACACACACACACACACACACACACACACACACACACACACACCAGCCCTTTCACAGTCTCTCACATAGGAAGAGCAGACCAATAGTCCCAGGACACTTTGTCTTCCTGACACAGAGAAAACTAGATTTTATTCTTGTGCCAGCTTACTTCTGCTATTAAAAATCATCTTAAAGAAACTCATTTAGATCGTAGCTGGCCTGATCACACACGTCGATTCTTTTCCCAAGGTTCCTTTTCACAGCCCTTCTGCAACTTTCTTCTTTATGTTCAGCTTTCGTCCAAAGATTTCCTTTTTTCAGGAACCAGCCTCTCACACTTTTAGGACACCATTTCTTTTCCTCTCTCAATTCCTCTCTTCCTTCCCTCTTTCCTTTCTGCCACCAGCCCCTCCCTCTCCCTCCAACCCCCTTCCTCCTCCCCTCCCCCCCCCAGTGAAAATGCATTTCTGTGTCTCATACCTTCTTTGACTGAAAGCATAAAGCATACGTCCCACTTTTCCTGCATACAGAGATGTTTCCTGTATTTATTATTGCCAGTGGCTTTTGTGACACTTAGAAGGATTCTTAGCTTGCCGAGACATCACTTCCTGTTTTTTTTTTCCCCCTTAATCTATAAAATTTTGGTTTCTGTTGTTAAGTAGCAAGCATATCAAAAATGTGTGGAGAACGACCACCACTCAGCTTTCATAAACCCACTTTTCTCATATGGAATATGTTTTCAGGAAGAAGTAACACGTGGCAGAGGCGATGGAGGCCTCCCGTGCATCACTTGAGCCCATTTGCCTCCTGTTTCTGCGGAGGTAAACATGAGCCAGATTGGGGTGTTCACCCTTCCCGTGTGTGTTCTTAGGCTTTTAGTATATGTGTCACAGCAGTCTTGCTTGGCATGTTCTGAAACGACGAAACCTTCTCACAGGGCACATCGCTTGGCCATTTCTTAACTCATCATGGTTCCTGAGGGGAAGCCAAAGTAGTACACGTACCTTGTACTCATTCGTGTCGGCAACCAAAGATGACAAACAAACCTCTTGCACGGTCCATTTGCTAATGGGCACTGGTTCCAGGGTTCCACAGTTAAAACAGCAGTACTGCAGTGAACTTTCTGGACACGTCTCCGTGAGGAGAGTTGGCATGGCGAGAATGACCGTCGCCTACGATGCCCACAGAATGGGTGAGTGCATTGGCATCTCCAAATAAACTAGGTGTTGCGGACCACTCTCCGAGGTGATCGCAGAAGTCTCCCTGCCGCCAGCAGAGACGAGAGAGCCCACGGCTCCAAACTCAGCAACGTGGTAAGCATCGGGGTTCGGTTAGATTTTCACATACGTCCGCCCATCGAATGGCAGTGCCACGGTATCTCAAGGTTGTTTCCGTGTACAGTTCTCGGGTGACTGGTGAGAGGAAGTAGCTCGTCAGGGGGAAAAGGACTATTCCGGGATGCTCGCCTGTGAATCACCCTTCCCGGATTCTTGCACCATCGTCTGGATTTCCAGCGAGCCCTCCGTCAGTGACACGGCACGCAATCAGAAGTTTGGATTCTAGCATGAACGCATGTTTCGACCTCTGCTGTGTGTGCTTCTTGTCTGCTCTGGTATCCACGAGTCTTTCCTTTGCTTTGGTTTTCATGGACAGATCTTGGATCCATCCTTCCTGACAGGAAGTGTCTGCATAAATGGACAGCAGCCTGTGTGCTGTGCCATTGAGTCGCGGGTTATTTTCACATTTCAAAAGCGTTTCCCCCCCACCCCCATGGAGGTTTGACGTCGATCTTGTGTGGCTATCCTGGATACCTATCAGCTACATGACGGATATTTATGTGCCTCGTTTCTCCAAGTTTCAGAGGTAGCAATTTTGCCTCCTCTCATTTCTGAATCTTAGACCGTTAGCATCATCAACTCCTCTGAAGCGTATCTGATATTTGTATTTGTTTGAATAGAAGAATCTTAATCTATAGAATAGGTTCCAGAGAAGTTATTACAGATGCATACCGTCTGTGTGATCCTGGTGCGAGCATATTACATCTTATTCCAGAACACAGTGCAGTGTATCAGACTTCCAATATTTGGATGTGCACTTTGAACCCCCGCCCCCACCCCCACCCCCACCACCCCCACACACATGTGAGATACACTTTTCACGGATGTCAATACAGTGCACGGGGTGGCTGGTGGGTGGGCACAAAAAACAAAAACAAAAAAGGACTCCCTGAAGTATATACTTTGGCCAAAATACTGGGACTCTTTCAACGTGAAAAGCAAAGCAGAAATATGGACTTTTAAAGACCCTACCTGTCTGGTATGTGCAGTGTAAATCAACGAGACAAATACCCGGATCAGTAAAATGTTCACAAGGAAAGATTTCCTATGAACTCTCAGTAAGCTTGTCCACATCTAGCCCTCACGTATGTAGGCCGTTTGGGCAGCCGTGCGAAAACTGCCTCTTAAAGGATCAAGCATCAGAATCAGAGAGGAAGAGTTTGCAGTAGACTCACTGGCACCCGGATAGTTTAATGCACCTACATGTACATTTTACATCAGAGTCAAAATTGGAGTTCTGGTAATCCCGTGGAGACATCTTGCTGAAATGCCACGAAAATGGTTGCCGCGTTCCAAGGACCTAAACGACAACACCAAAGGAAAAAAAAAAAAAAAAAAAAGTCAATGCAGAGTTCAGTTCACTCCAAATATGTTTTCAGTCGCTAGTCTGGACCAGGCATTAGAGCTAAGGAAATGGTTCTCCTTCCTATGGAGTTTACGATCTAGTGAAAAAAAAACTACAAGTGACGGAAGGAACTGTTTGTCTCTTTCTCTTGGTGCCTGCCTCTGCCTCTTACACGTTAGCACGTTGACTCTGTAAACCATTTCTGGTGAGGAAAATCAGCTTCCACCTCTCATCGGGAGAGTCATCTACTTTCATGCGTGAGGTTGACGTGCTGTGCTGTCACCGTGGACGGGACACACGGGACTTGCAGCAGCAGCAGCAGCAGCAGCAGCAGCAGCAGCAGCAGCAGCAGCCCAGAGTTCCAGACTGGGAAAGGATAGGAAGACTCGGGTCTACTTTCAGTCTCCTGGACTTTCATTTCTCTGGCTCTGGGTGAACCACTTTCCAGCGAGGCATCCAACGGAACTAGGGGAACTGTTGACTACCTGGCATCCTCTAAGAGTGCCACTTCTGGGCGGGTACACAAAAACTAGCCAAACTCCCAAAAGGCGTAAAGGAGGAGCACACTGGTAAGGTCCCACGAGATCCAGAGCTCCGAGGCGACTCTTGCTCAGTGGGAAGGCAAGAGGGGAATCGAGGCAAGGTGCAGGCCACGCTGGTAAGGAGTGCTCAAGTCCAGTGGGCCTGGCAGAGGAGGTGATGACCAATCGTTCTAAAACTTCCAGAAAATTCTAATAAAAGATGTTATGTTAAGCACGAAGGCTGATTTAAGTGGAACCGAAATGGACGTGTCCTTGCTACAATCAGCTGCCTAAGTTTACCGGCAGGCATTGAAGTGGATGGTATCTGCTAAATCTTTCCAGGCTCCAGGGCGAAGCGAGGGGACGCCCTCCCACAGAGAAAAGGCCGACCGACCCACCGACCGACCGACCGACCGACCGGGTGTGTCGCACGGCTGTCTTTCTCTCTCCCAGGTGGGAGCTTCCTCTTCAAGTTAAAGCCAGACACACACGCCTCTGGCTTGCCTTTCTAAAGAACTGGGAGGGATGTCGGTCCCCAGAGCCTGAAAAGGAAGAAGTGTCTTCTCTTCTGCCCACAAGCCTGACCTCAATACAAACTCTCGAACGGAGAGGCTTGGCCCCCAAGAGAAGTAGACAGTCTGATAAGGTGATGCAGCCAAATCTATTTTAATGCAAGGAAAGAAAATAGTCAAAAGTCCTGTGAACTACTACAATAGGGGACTCGTTCTCTAAATCTTTTTGGTGAAAACCTAGTCTACTTATCGAGCTCATTATCTTCAAAATTTTGGAGGTTCTCTTTTGTTTTTAAACTAGACTCCCCAAAACGGAAGAAATCTGTCTTCCGCAGCACGGCCTGGCTTTCAGTGACTGGTGCTAGAATGGTACTTGCATTTTATTTCCAGCCCCCTGGACACACACAGTCCCTATCATTTCAGAGCCTTCATTCAGCCCTGTTAGTCTGGGGCCGTCGAAACCTTTACCCAGTTATGTCAACTGCTCACCTTCAGAGTGTATTCTTGAGAACTGAGACACTTTGGGTCAAATGAGCTAAAAGGAAGCAAGGCAATTGGATATATTAGTAACTCAAATCTTTGTGTCGGTTTATCTGTCTGTCTGTGTATATGTTCTCTCATGAAAAGTATTGCTAGCTGTAGTACATTACATCTCAATCTGTATGTTGGTGTGTGTGTCTAAGTGGGTCAATGAGAAATCTATTTCTACCTCCGGATGGTACTAATAAAATGGATTTACAGACAAGCGCTTGTGAAAATTGGGCGTTCTAAAACTTCCAGAAAATTCCAATAAAAGATGTGAAGCGTGAATGCTAATTTAAGTGGAACCGAAAGGGACGTGTCCTTGGGATTTTCAGCTGCCTACGTTCACCTGCAGTCATTTAGGTGGATGTTATCTGCTAAATCTTCCCAGAATAAAATGCTTAGAGGCTTGACTCTGTCTCACATTCAGTCAAGGTTTGGCATAGTGAAGAATGAGTCGGCTAAGTGTGTAGCAAGCGAACAGCTCAATACTAATTGTGTGTCGCAGTGTGTAATCCCACCGACAGCCTGCCTGAGAATTTTTGTCGTCACCTAAAATCTTAAAGTTTTGCTCAGTTCAGACATATTCTGTGCTTAGTGGGACTGTGCCTTAAAGCACACGATTCCAGAAATTAGTCAAGGTGCTCATAAATTTGTCCATCTAAAGAAGGCTAGTGTGACGGCTTACAATAGCCTACTTCTCAGTGTTCACTGAAAATTGCAAGTTCCTAACGATTTTGAATTTTAACTAAAAGTATTTGAAGTCATGAGGAAAACATTTGTGCATGCTAAAAAAAAAAAAAACAACGGGTCTTTGGATAAAAGGAAGTAACTTTGTTCTAAAGTACAGCTGTTTCTTTAAAGAGGGAGAACACGGATGTGTAAGGAAAGTTGTGGAAAGCTTGTGGAAAAACGGATATGGTCATGCTCTGTGAAATAAAAGCAAATGAGTCTCGATATCAAGGACACGGCAAAATTCGAATTTTGTTTTCGGCGAACAAGACAATGTTTTCTCAAACGGTTAGTCTGCTGCTCTTCGTGTTGAAAGATTGCAAAAGGTTTTCTAATGGTTTTATCAAAGCAGTTTCTCATGCTTCAAGTCTCAAGGAGTCGTCTGAGTATTGAAGAAAATGAGATCCCCCCGGTAAAAGGACTAAAAGCTAAACGTTGCTCACGACTGTGGAACCTTCTGTATTTGCCTTTGAGGTATTTTGTGGTCATGCTGGTTAAGTGGATAAGTATTGCTTCTTGGCAACGTATCATCTTATTGAGGCAAGTGCCGAAGAAACTTCCTTCTGACGGCGTCCCAGAATCAAGTTCAAAAAGGTGCTTATACCTCTACTTAACTCTGATATTTTCCCGAGGGCCCCTGGAACCTGTCAGAGGAATTTTTTCTCCTCGTCGGGGAAAATATTTGGCTAATTTGGCCTATTTATCTGACTGACACACACACACACACACACGCACGCACGCACGCACGCACGCACACATTTATTTATTTGTTTATTTATTTACCTGGAGAGCACTGCCAAAGGGAATGATGCTAAACTTTGTGACTGAATGTTCTGTGTCACAAAAATAATCCAAATTTCCTCATGTCCACTGTCTTAGGGTAAGCTCTCTCATCAGATCTTTAACCGTTGTCATTTGTCAGTCTTTTGTCATTTCTAGTCACTGTTTTATTACTCCTAAGCTAGTCAAGAGCTAGATTTCAGCAGAACAGGTATTAGTTACCTAGGACGACTACGTAAACTAAGGAAGATGATTTTGTGGCTTTTTGTTTCGAGTGTTGCCCATAAGCTGCCAACAGTTTAGTAAATGACTGCCTGTATAAGCAGAACTGAAACTTTATCTTTCTACCTGATCCCTCCAGAATTTAAAAACTCTCCGTGGCTATTGTGATACTTCCTGGCAGTCTGTTTATTTGCATGAGTTCAATAGGAATCTGCTTTCCCTGTAAGAGGACCCATTAAAAACACTGGTGATATTCGCAAGGCTTTGACTGGAATGGGATACCTGAGAGGCACGTGTGTAAACTCAGATAGGAACGGACAGCTTTAAGGAACTAAGGTAGACCTGACAAAAGCCAACAAAGCCCCTTGGAAGAACAGGCCTGGTACCTTGCTTATAGGGTTCCCAGCAGCCTGACGAGGTGACTGAGGAAGGTCACCTCCTGGCAGGTACGGGAACCTCAGGATGTCTCGGGGACCTGGAGAAGGGAGGAATTCACCCAAATCTACAGGTACTGCAGGCAAAACCCGATGGCGAGTCTGGCTTGGCTATCTGGCCTCACGGGGCCTTTGAAAGTTCCATCTGAAATTCCTTGTGAAAAGTGCCAGCAAAGCCCATTTAAAAAAGCCTACGTAATCGATTGCTCTTCTGGATGCGTTTATGCAAATAATCGAGCCAAAGATTAGTTATTTTCTAGGGGAGAGTAGTATCGTTTCAATCACGCGGCCTTTATCTGTACTACATCCTAGTACTAGTCATGGGGACAACATAAACTGAATTCAGAATTCTAGTTTCCCCAGAAAATATCTGGCTACGATTCTCCAGATGTGTTAGTTGTTGTTCTTCTCCCCCCATCATTTCTATTAAAGTTTCGCTCTTTCCGGTTCCCATATTCCACCACGCATTCTTCATCTCATCACGTTGGTCCTTCCGGAATGGAAGATCCAACTGCAGATGTTGCTATTTAACCTCATAACGCCATTGGTTCTACCTTGCCTAGAGGCCATAAAACTGCAAATAGTCATAGAAATGGAACCCGGAATAGAAGTGCCCGTCTTCCGAGGGCCTCCTCAACTGACCGCTGATGGAGACCTGACTGCGCCCTTTAGTGCACCCCTTCTCAGCATGAAGCAGCCAGAGCGGTCGTCGTCGCCCCCCTTTCCCTAGCAGCAGCTAGGGTCTCTATCTGTAGAGGGGGGAATGAGACAGGGACCCGTGGGCTTAGACAGAGTAGGGTGAGGGCCTCCGGAGAAAGCAAGGCAAGACATTCACGGTCGAAGCCATGTCACAATCCATGTCAAGTCCCTATCGAAACTCTGTGTTCAGCGGTATGCAGAGTCGAGGTCACACTAATTCTCTAGGGTCGAGACACTAGACTAGGAATGTAGACATCTTCAGTGAGATCAGTTCCAGGTCAGAAGGCCAGGAGCGACTCGGCCTTGAATGTTTTGAGCGTTCGGCAAAGGCATCTCAGCATAACCCGTGACTTCACTGTCAACAGCCCTGGCAGACAGACAGCAACCCAGCCGGCCCATCTTGAGGGCAGGGCAGCACAGGGCAGGTGGTGCAAGTCCACACCCTAAGCCCTCAATTCTCAAAAATCCTCCACTGCCTCTAAATCCCCTAGACAACACACCACCGCAGGCTCTCTTGTTCCCTCCTGGGGTGAGCCAAGAGCCCCTTCCGCCCCCCCACCCCCACCTCTCTCACTTTATTTCTAAACAAAGAAAGCCTCTCCCTGGCTCTCCTACCTTGGGTGTCTGTGAAACTCATTCTTGGACTTCACAAACAAGAACCCTGGCATCGTCAACTCAAAGAATCGGGTGGCCACTGGAAAGGCTTCCTAGCTTTCTCCACCTACGTTATCCTCCATGGGGTTCTTTCCCTCTGGGTACCTAGTTTCTCACTGTCCTTCAGGGTCAAGAAGACCCTTCACCAGAAAACTCCTAGGGGGTGCTGAATATCACCTTCCGATCTTGTCAAGTTGTGACTCCGAAACTACTCAGTCTTCTTTCTTTGAAAATATCTTGTCGGTTTCCAGCCAGGACAGAGGTGAAATATCTTTGGCACTATTGAAAAACACCCCATTGGGTGTAAGGAGTGGAACTCCCCAAAGAGGGTGCAGAGGACATGACCTTCCTAGGCTCCAGAGCCACTGGCAGAGACAGCAGCAGGGAAGAATGGACGCCCCACCCACCCTGCCATAGGTGCCAGGTAGGCAGAAAGCCAAGCCCAGGTGTAGGATGTTCTGAGAAACAATGAAAGAAAGAAAGAAGGGAGGGAGAGAGACAGAGACAGAGAAAGAAAGGAAGGAAGGAAGAAAGAAAGGAAGAAAGAAAGAAAGAGAAAGAAAGAAATGGTAAGAAGGCAGTGGCTATTCCTGGGAGACCAAGGCTCCTCCTTAACAAATATGTCTGGATTTGGAAAGGAAGAGACAGTGTTACTTCCCTGCCTTGCTTGGACCCTACAGACACAGATTCGGAAGAGCTGCTTCCGGCAAAGATGTGGGCTTCTGCCAGTCCTCCCAGGATGCTCTCTCTATCTACCGGCTCTGGTCCCTACCAGATTTCCCCTTGGTGGCCGTGGAAAGGAATAAAGTAGCAGTTGGAGTTACATTCAGCATTACAGTCCTTCCTTTCTCCCCCACACTGACTTCACATCTCCCCACCCCCATATTTTCTCCCCTCATACATATCCTCTCAAGGCTTATTTGTCATTCGCTTTTTGTAACGACGCTTTCTTCGAGGCTATGCTGGGATCTGGAAGACTTTGCTTAGATTCTAGTTGGAATGCTCCTCCTAGTGGCCAAAGTTCTTCTAGGTCGTCATTACCCTGAGGGCTGGCAGTGATTTTTCGGAGCCCTCGCTTTCAACCCGTGGGATTTTCTAACATATTTTGGTTCAGCTGTGTCTGGCCACCAATGGTGCTGTCACTCACTTTTCTGTCCCATCGGTCACAGGGTTTCCAACAGGATGGTTATGAAGCTAACTCCTCAGGACGTAAAATGAGCTGAGTATGATTTGGCTAGATAGTCACAGCCTCCAGACCCATGGTTTCTGGTGACGGAAGGTGGCGCGCCTGCTTAACTTTTTCAAGTTTCAAGGATTCTCCTCCCTGCTGCCCACTGACAAATCCAAAACTCTCTGGGGACCGACAGGGAGAGGGAGGAAGGGAGGGAGAGAGAGAGAGAGAGAGAGAGAGAGAGAGAGAGAGAGAGAGAGAGAGAGAGAGAGAGAGAGGAGAGATGTGGAGATGGATGTCAGAAGACATCAAAGGGCTTCGTGAGCCCTGACCGATGCGAGCCAGAAGGAGGGGACTGGACTGAGGCCTGGGACAGGGACAGGAGGAGTCTGCTTCACCAGCAGCAGCCGGGCCCGGTGAACGGGATCCCTGTGTCCGCCCGCCTCAAGAAACAGGGCATGTTTAGGAGGGTGCGGGGCCCGAAGGGGAGTTTGTGGGTTGGGGGGCCGGCCCACCCCCCCAACTCCCACCCCCCAAAAGCGTGTCCCAGGTGTTCCGGTTGCACACTGCACTTGCACGGGGGAAGCGTGGGGACCCGTTTCCAGGTGGTGTGTGTGTGTGTGTGATGTGTGAGGTCAAGGGGCTTTGGTGAAGATTGTCCCGCAGGTTGGTTTTGCTCGCTCGCTGGCTGGCTGGCTCGACCCCCGCCCCTGGCGTCTTTTTCCAGGAGGGCGTGGATGTCTGACCGCCCCGATCCCCTTGGGCAGGGAGGCAGTCGGTCAGGGCTTTCCTCCCTTGAGTGGCCTTGGCACACCTTTGCGGGTAGGGCGGGGGCGTTGTGTATTTTCCTCGGTCGGCTCTTGCCTCTGCCGCCACAAAGAATGGAAGGGCAGAGACACGGTAATGAAGCAGCAGACCAAACGTTTTATTGTAAGTGACTGAAAGAGAGGAAAAGTGCAGGCCACCTCAGGGAGGAGGGGCGCCCTCGCCCCGAGAGGTTTCCGTTTTATTGGAAGAGAGCAAGTGTACACTTGGAGAGAGGGGAGTGTGAGATAAAGTTTGAAGGCATGAGCTTAGAAAGTGCAGGCGACCTCAGAGAGAGGAGCGCACCTACGGTTTCAGAGTCGGGTTTTCGGTTTTTATTTCATAGGCTAGGCAGTGGACGATGATCAGGAATGCTGCGACCCCGGGCCGGTTGCGGACCGGCCAAAGTGCCCCCAGAATATTCATCTTTGTTCAGACATTAAGTTTCTTCCTCCCTCCCTCCCTCCTCCTCCTCCTCCTCCTCCTCCTCCTCCTCCTCCTCCTCCTCCTCCTCCTCCAGAAAATATACTTCGTTGATCCCTCTCCTGGGTAATCAGCTTCTGTGTGGAAACATATCAGTCAAGATGGTCTGCCTTGCCTCCAGTGGGGGCTGAGGCGCCATCGGTTTGATTAAAATGCAATCTTAGCTTTAAGACAGAATTCTTCCTGAAGAGGCTGGGCCTTTGGGCAGGTGCTCAAGTCAGTCTGACGCTGGTATGTGCTCACTGACACGAGGAAAGCACAGGCTACGGCTGAGATGCTTTTCTTTGCCTGGGGAGTATTCACACTTCTAGGCCAACTTGCTCCTGGCCTTGGCGCTTTCTATCTTTTCACTGGTTTACTCTCTGGGGCCCTTCTAGTACGCTGACCGGCCTTCTTCTCTTTCCCGCCCGCTCCTCTCTGTGTTCCTGCCAAACACATGTGCCCGGAGTTCTGCTGGGTTCAGGCCGGTTTGGTTCGTGCGTCTGTCCATCGGCCGACATCACGACGAGGTCTCCGTGGGGTTGGAGCCTTTCCTTTATTCCTGTTTCCTGACAAGGCCGTCTGTGGCGATTCCGGTGACTTTGCCTGTCCCTCCCTAAGTCTTTAGGAAGAGAAACGTGTCCTTACAAAGAACACCCACCGTGTGGTGGTATACATACACGTGGACTCACAGGTATAGGTGTCTATGGGTACACGGGCACGCACGCCTATGAACGCGTGAGCGTATGCATGCGTGCTTGCGTGTATGTGCGTGCTTACTCTTTTCTTTCAATGCCAGAGGAAAATGCTACTCCTTGTGCTTGTTCTTCTTCTTGCTCTTGTTGTTGTTGTTCTTGCTCTTCTTTTCTTTCTTCTTGGTGTCCTTTCTTACCTTCTTCTTTCTTCTTGTTCTTTACATCTTTTCTTCTTCTTCTATCTTCTACTTCTTTGCTGTTTTCTCTCTCTTCTTCTTCTTCCTGTTCTTCTGCCTCCTCTTTCTTCTTCTTCCTTCTTTTGCTTTTCTTTCTCTCTCTCTCTCTCATCCTTTCTCCTTCCCTTTTTCCCTCCCTTTCTCTTTCTCTGTTTTCTTCCACCCCCTTTCTCTTCTCTCTCTCTCTCTCTCTCTCTCTCTCTCTCTCTTCTGTTCCTCCCTCCCTCTCTTCTCCCTGCCTCCCTCCCTCCCTTCCTTTTCTTTGGGGTGGGGATATCATTAATGAAGAACTACATGAGGAGCATTATGTTTCCTAGGCTTCCCCCATCACCAAGTCCGCCCCCTCCCCCCCACCCCGACGGTCACTGTCCATCAGCGTAGTAAGATGCTACAGAATCACTACTTGTCTTCTCTGTGTTGTATGACCCTCCCCGTGCCCCTCCACCCACATTATGTCTGCTAATAGTAATGCCTCCCCTTCCTCCCCCCCTTATCCCTCCCTTCCCACCCACCCTCCCCAGTCCCTTTCCCTTTGGTAACGAGTTACTCCATTCTTGGGTTCTGTGAGTCGACTGCTGTTTTGTTCCTTCAGTTTGTATTCTTTGTTCTTATACTCCACAGATGAGTGAGATCGTTTGATACTTGTCCTTTTCTGCCTGGCTTATTTCACTGAGCATAATACCCTCTAGCACCATTTCTTCTCATGGCCGAATAATAGTCCACTGTGTTTACATACCACATCTTCTTTATCCACTCATCTACGGATGGACGACTTAGGTTGCCTCCATTTCTTGGCTATTGTAGGTAGTGCTGCGATGAACATAGGGGTGCATCTGTCTTTTTTCAAACTGGGCCGCTGCGTTCTTAGGGTAAATTCCTAGGAGTGGAATTCCCGGGTCAAATGGTATTTCTATTTTGAGCTTTTGGAGGAACCCCCATACTGCTTCCCCCAATGGTGGAACTGATATACATCCCCACCGGCAGTGTAGGAGGGTTCCCCTTTCTCCACAACCTCGCCAGCCAACATTCGTTGTTGTTTGTCTTTTGGATGGTGGCGATCCTGACTGGTGTGAGGTGATAGCTCATTGTGGTTTTAAATGGCATTTCTCTGACGGTGATGAGCGATGTGGAGCGAGCATCTTTTCCTGTGTCTGTTGGCCATCTGATTTTCTTCTCTGGAGAAATGTCCGTTTCGATCCTGTGCCCGTTTTTTCATTGAATTATTTGCTTTCTGCCCGTTGAGGTGCGTGAGCTCTTAGTCTATTTTGGAGGTCAACCCTTTATCGGATCTGTCACCTACGACTATATTCTCTCATACTGTAGGATGCCTTTTTGTTCTATGGGTGGTGTCCTTTGCTGTACAGAAGCTTTTCAGCTTGGTATAGTCCCACTTGTTCATTTTTTTTTGCTTCTGTTTCCCTTGCCCCGGGGAGATAATGGTCATGGAGAAGTCGCTCATGTTTACGTCCAAGAGATTTTAGCCTAGTTTTTTTTTTTTGAGAGGGCACCTCTCCTATGTATTGATCAAATGGTTGTTAACAGCAATAAAATTCTGTGGAGGGGACTCGATGCTGAGGACCTATGGAGTGGAGGGAATGCACTTGTTTCCCTCAAGTTCGTTCAGAGAGATAATTTACTGTGCTATAATACAGACTTACTAAAATGCCCTCTTGAGGTACCGTGTCACGGAGCTGGTGCACAGTTTAGCTTCTTTTGCTCCTTCCTGCCTTAGCTCTCTCTCCTCATTAAGCAGCGTTGCAGGGAGAGGGCCACGTGGCATGCCAGGTCAGTGAGAGCCCAAGTGGACCAAAAAAGAAGAGCATAAAAGTGATAACTTACCTACACGGCACGTTGGCTGTCACACCAGCTGCAGGTGAACTCAGTTCCAACTTGGCCTGCGCCGGAAAGGCGAGCTGAACGTGTGAGTCCTCCCAGGAGTTAGACCTCTTTCGAGTGTGGGTGAGAGAAGGATTCAGTCATTACACCGGTTCTGGAGGTAGGGGGACAAAACCGTGTAATGATGTCCCCGAGGACAGGGTCTCTGTGTCCCTCAGCTCACCTGCAGAAATCTGAGAGGTCCCAGAGGAGAGAGCTTGCAAACTGATGGCTGAAGCACTGTCTGTGATGTAAGGTGGAAGGTGAGCTCTCGATATTCAGGAGAGTTGAGGGTTTAGAAGCTGACAGGAGCAAAAGGAACGAAGAGGGGAAATGGACTTTCTGCACGTGTACGGTGACAGCCTGTCGAAAAATGTCTTTTTAATTTAGCGCACCTGCAAACCCACTCGATGACACACCCCTCGCTACCCCCAATTCCCACCCTGGCAGCCCCGACCCCCCTCAGTTTCCCGTTGTGACACAGATTCTGGAAACGGCTCTTTTCTCCACCATCTCCCTCCGAGTTCTCCCCCCCCTACCATCCATCCAACCTCCTTAACCCAAGCCTTTCGCCAAAAACTGTTACTCGCGATACTGCCCTGGTTAAGAAGGTGGTTTCCTTTGGGATTTGAGCTCACAGCCTCGCTGGCTCACCGGCTTACACGGGGCGCTCTTTCCGAGCTTCCAAGAACTCGTTCTTACACCATCCCAAGGAACAGTCAAGTCTTCTCCCCGCCCCAAGGCGGGATCTGGGATTCCTAGACGGCTGCTTCTGCCCTAGATTTGTTGGGAACGCCATCTCCAACCACCACCGGAAGCTGAGCTTATCAGGGGTACGTATGGTCATGCCACGCTCTTCAAGTAAACCAAGTCTCGGTCATCTGTCGTCCTACCAAGTGTTGCACACGTGCTGCGTTGCTAATGCCGTCTGCTACGTGAATGCTGCTCTCTCTCGGGAGATCATCTTAGCATATATTCAGACGATAGCTGTTTCCGGGTTCAGCTCCGACCATTCTGGTCCTGAGAAGTTCCTATTTCACCTTTCCTCTTGCACTGGCTCTAGTTGTACGATTACGTCTGGCAGGGAACCGTCAGCATGTCTTCAGGAGCCTCAATATTTAAAGAATGGCCTTACAGAGAGTGTTTTGCTCACTGATCAGTGTTTATTTTTTATTTTTTATTCTTCTTATTTTTTTGAGAGGGCACCTCTCCTATGTGTCGATCGGATGGTTGTTAACAGCGGTAACATTCTGTGGAGGGGACTCGATGCGCAGTCACCCATCAAGCCCCAGCCTCATCCTCGAGGGTCTCCCATCTTCTGCAGCATGACGAACAAGGTGTTCCACGGTGACCTAGTTCTTACCCAGTGACTAAGTTCTTACCTGGTGAACGGTGGCTAAGGGCAGTCGTTATCACGGACGCGTTCGGTTTTGATCACGCCTGGTGAACTCTCAACCGTCCAGTCGGCTATGATGGTTTCGATTGATTTTTATACTCGATTTATATGTGAATCCCACATGTCTCTCCCTTCCTTACTTTTTATTTTCAGTTTTTAATAAAATGCTGAAGTGGTCGGTAGATGCAGGACGAAGGCAGGAGACATAGTTTAGTGCTGTCAGAGGGAGGGCGAATGTAGACGATCAGGTCTGTGCCTGTAGACTGAGTATTAATCCGAGCTAGACAAGGGGCACAGAACATCCACGGACGCAGAAGATTCCTCTCCAAACGGCGGGGGGTCGGGGGGTGGGGTGGGGGGGAGGCTCTAAGCCTCACCTCCGTGGATCCCCAGTTTCTCGCCTGATGGCGCCCCCCTGCGACCTGTGCCTGCCTTATAGGTTGTTCCTCCCGTGAGGAATCTTACCCGTCTCTGGCTAACCCGCCGCCGCCGTCTTCCGGGGCCATACGGGCAACTGTGAAGTCGGTGAGTGAGAGAGGAGCCGTATTCTTTGAAAGGGGTTATTAGCTTTTTGGCTTCTTTGCAGATGTGTGCCCTGTGGCTTCTGTGCCCGGCCTTTGTCTTGAGGTATCTTTACCGCTCGGAAAGGAGGACGCTACTCGGTGATTTTCGATATGAGGCACGGATTCTACGAAAGGGCTGTCATTAGGAAGGAAAGGAAGAAGAAAAGCTATAGAGGTATAGCAGACGGGAGAGAACACGGGAAGATGGATTCTCTCTCTGACATAACTTCTTGTAGAGTAACCTAAAAGCCTGTGTATGTAGGTTTTAGCAGACTGCGGCTGATCAGACGGCGAGTTCGCACCTTCACAGAATGGGAATACGGACACAGGGCGAAAGCAGACCTACGGTTACCGGCCCTGTCCGGTGAAACCCAGAAAACCAGCGAGGTACCTACCCCCTAGGCATTGGTGAAAACTTATCCATCACAGGATGGATATTGTCTAACTGCACGTGAACGGTTTGAGAGAAATCAGACGAATGAAAGAAAACACACGGCGCATCCCTGGGAACGGTCCACATCCCATTATGTTCTTTTCACGGTAGATAGTCTACAGTCTCACGACTTTGGAGCGCTGCGGCTTGCACTCCTCCTGATTGTGGGTTGAGTTCCGACAATAGCGATGCAGTCAAGTCCGTTGTTGGACTGTACGCACGGGCCCGCTTAGATACCTCCTTCTTCCTTCCTTCCAACGGCGAGGCCAGGAAGCGGCGGGATGAAGGCAGCGACAGCTGCCACGGCGCCGCCAGGATCTTTGTTGAGGTTTTCTGACGATCCGCTTCTGGAATGACTCTCGCAGAGGAGGACGTTGACGGTGGAAGTTTTCTTCATGTCGTATCTTAATTCGTTTTCTGGGTAGGTAGCCAAATTAGGCTCTGATCCTCGGTATGCACACAAACCGACCCCTTTGCCCGCACTTGGTTATGACCTTTATACCGTGGTGAGGAACCTATTGGCGACCGCCACCGGGGAACTGCCTTTCTATTTATTTACTTTTCTAAGAGGACGAAATAGTATCCGAAACCTGTACTTCAGGGTGGGTGGCCATTTCTGACGGTATTCCTTCTTCCTAGGCGAGAGCGTGGGATGGGATGAGTTTCCGTTGGTGGGTGTCCTCCTTCCTCCCTTTGTGTTTACCCTCACGTGCGGGTGGGTGGGTGGGTGGGAGCCCCGGGGCGGCCCGGGATCGGATGGATGGGGGACCTTCACGGCGGCCGGTGGCGAGCTCTCGCCGGCCCTGCGATCCGGATCCGTCCCGCTGACGGACCGACCGGCGCCGGTTGTCGGGCGCCACCTGCCGGCCGCTTTTATGCGGCCTGTTCCCTCTCGAGCTGCGGTGACACCGGGCAAGGGACAGGACGTGGCCACGGTTCCCCGAGGCGGACTTCCAGGAGGACGCGGGTAGCGGGCGCTGCAGGCCCGGTCGTGCCGGGACGCCGGCGCGCTCTGCGCTCGCCGGAGACTGGGGCCGCGGATTCGCTTTCTCGGGTGGTGACTGTCGCCACGCACGCTCGGTCGCTCCCTTGGTGGCCTGGGCCCTGGGAGGCCGCCCGAACGGGTCGACTAGCAGCCAGCGCCGGTGTCCCTCCGCCCGCGGGGACCCACTCACCTACCCACCCGCCGGCCGACCGAGACGGCTGCGGCGGAGAGGGAGACGTAGACGCAAGAGGGAGGAGAGAGAGAGAGAGAGGTGGTCGCGCGCTGTGCCGCGCCGCCCTTTCTGTTCCTTCTCCGTGGCCAGGCCCTCCTCCGTGCGTGTCACACGTCTGCCCGGGCCTCCGCCCCGCCCCGCCCCGCCCCGCTCCGCTCGCTCGGCTCGGCGTCCGGCTCCGGAGGTGGGGCTGGGCCCCGTGGCGTACGGGGTGGTCCTCGTGGGGCTCCAGGGGCCTGCCCGCGGTCCCTCGTGTGGGATCCGTTCGTTGTAGGCGCTCACGTTTGGGGGAGAGGGATACGGCCCCTTGCCCCTCCATTCCGTATGTGTGGAAGGACCGGCCCGGCCCGGCCGGCCCGGCATTGTTTCCTTTCTTTTACACAAGTCTCGTCTCTTTGAAGGCCTCCCCTCCCGCCGACTTATCTCCCGGATGTGGGGACCGACCGGCGGCTGGGAAAGGGAAGGGTGATCGCGATCCCGATCCCGATCCCGATCCCGACCCCGACTCCGCTGCCGCTGCCGCGTGTCCCCGGGCCTCCCTGCTGTCACCCACCGACCCGCGCCCCGCCGACTGTCTGACCCCTCCCCCTCCCCCTCCCCCTCCCCCTCCCTTTCCCGCAAGCCCACTTCAACCTCCCAACCCCCCCCAAGGGTCGACCAGATGGCCCCGGGAGCCCTGGAGCCCTGGTGACAGTGGTGTGATGCTGGGGGGATTGGGCCCGGTGGGGACAGGCCACGCGCTCGTCATGGGGGGACCCCGCTGTCCGTGGGGTGGCCCTGTGATTCCTCTCTCGAGAGGCGGTCCGATTGTACCTGCAGAGAGGTGCTGACACCCTGTCACTCGGTGCTTGTCGCTGAGGGACTCTGGGACCTCTCTTGGACGTGCGTGGCACGGCTCCGGGCTTCTTGAGCGTGTGCGGCCGGATAGATGCCCGGCTCCGCTCCTGCATTCCCTGAGGTCGCCACCCGCGTGTGCCTGTGCGCTGGCTCTTGTCGCGTGCGCCCAGGGAGGTCCCGATCTGGGTGCGCACCCTCACGGTGCCTGGTGACCCAAGGGCGGCGGGGGAGGAGGAGACGTGCGCGTGCGCGCGTGTCCGGGTCCTCTTGCCCTGCGTGGTGCTCTCCCCGCCTGCCTGCGGTTGTGTCGTGATGGACTCCCCCACGACCCACCCTGGAGGCTCTGTGCCTCGTGTGTTGGGCGCTTGTCTGGCGTGGGGTTCTCTCGACTGCACCGACTCCGGGGGAAGCAGGCCCCGTCGTCGTTTCCTGGCCTCGGCGGGCTGCCCTCCTCCCACACGCGGCGGGGGCGTCGTCCCCGTGTGCTCCTGATCGATGTGGCGATCTCGCGCTCTCCTGGGCCGGGCCTGAACCGCGCCGGAGCGAGGGACAGACGTTCGGAGCGAACGGGACTGCTCTTCTCGCTGTGCGCGCGCGGGGCCCCTCGCCTCCTGCCCTGTCCCCGCCCACGCCCCCACATCTGCTGCTGGGCTGCGTGGTGTGGGTGAGAAAGGAAGAGAGGCCAGGGGCGTGCGGAGTCCGGCCCGATCTCGTCCTCCCGCCCTCTGCCTCACGGCGTGGGCGGGCCCGGGGTCCCTGGACGCAGCGGACACCCTCGCGTTGGCCTGTGGGCCGTGTCCTGGCGGGCGGGCCTCTCTCCCGTGGTAGGGGAGGGAGGCCGCCACGCCGCCACGCGGCGAGCCCTTCTCCCGGGTCCCGCCGGCGTGTGTTGCTCGGTCCTCTTGTGGTGCTCCTGGAGCGCTCCAGGTCGCCCGTCAGGTGCCTGAGGCCGAGTGGCGGTGTCGTTCCCTTCCCCCAGCAAGCTTCCCCTGCTCGGCTTGCTGCCGCGGTGGAGTGGAGTGAGTGGAGTTGTGAGTGCCTTGCAGAAGTTCCCGTGAACGAGTGGGGGGTCGAGGCGGTAAGGGAGGCACGCCCGGCCCGTGCCCCTCCCCGACCACACACCGTGGGGGTGTGTGGGGGGAAGGGGGTTTTGTGCGGCCCGGGGATAGGGTGCCTCGTCGGTCCCGCTCGCGTGCCGCGGGGGGGCCGACTCCGTCGGGCGCCGTCCCCGTCGGGGCTGGTGCGCTGGCGAGACGCGTGGGCGTGTGACTGCTGCGGTGGGCCGAGCCAAGGACGCGGGGGTGCCGTGGCCGTCTTGGCCAGGCTACCGTCTCACTGGCTCCTTTTGTTAGCTCTCTGGCGTGCTTTGTTTGATGAGTTGCCGCTGTGCGCCTCCAGTGGCACGCGAGAACAGGGAGGCAAAAGGGCGAGCCTGAGGCCCACAGGCACAAGCTCGTGGCCCCCAGCCGTGAGTGACCGCTCATGCCGTCAGCCTGTGCTGCTTTTTTTTTTCTTTTTTCCCCACTATTTTATTTTTTTTTGTTTTTACCCCTACCGCAGACCCCCCCGCCTCCACGTCTCCTCACTCCACGCCCTCGTGAGCAAAAGCCACCGACACCGCCTTGGCCCTTCTCGTGTCAGGCCGGCGCGTGTGTGGGTCCGAGCCGTGGTGCTCTGGTGGGTCGGGGAGCGATACGCCCTCGGTGAGAAAAGCCTTCTCTAGCGATCCGAGAGGGTGCCTTGGGGTACCGGACCCCCCAGCCGCTGCCCCTCCTTTTCTGCGCGTAGTGGGCAGAGCTCCCTGCCACTCCCCGTGGTGAGGGAGTCCGCCGGCCTCCACCCCTACCTACCGCAGGTGGGGGTGGAGCTGGGCGCCGCTCTTTGCCTACCGCGGCCCGCGCCTCCCCCTTGGGAATCGGGGGAGGGTCCCGCGGGCCTTGGCCGGGCGTCCGGCACGCGTGGAGGCAGGCGCGGTGGTGTGGTGCAAGGAGGAAGGAAGGACGGGGCCCGGGTCCCCGAGCCTCCGCCCCGCCCCGCTGCGAGCGGCTCCGCGTCCCGAGCTGCAACGGGCAGCAGCGGTGCTTTCGGCAGGTACGTGGTGTAATAAGCAGGAGCCGCCTCGCTCGGGGGCGTCTCCCTGGGGCCGCGGTCCTGGAGTGGGCCCGCCCGGATGGGTGGAGAGAAGACGGGCAGGGCGGCGAGTAAGGCCCGGCACTCGCCGCCCTGCTGCTGCTGCTGCTGCTGCAGTGGGCGCTTCACATGAGAACCCAGGGCCCTTGCCCTCGTGGTGGTTGGGATCTGTCCGGCGGGAGCCTCGGAGGGGGCTGCTGGCATCCTGGGCGGTGCGGGACCGCCCTCGTGCGTGGGGCGGTGGGATCCCGCGCCCGCTTTACCCGGTC
>NC_080036.1:1594432-1621932 GCF_030020395.1 Manis pentadactyla | reverse complement strand
GTGTGTGGCTCGCCTGGCTGGGTTGACCAGCGAGCTGAGCAGACGCGCGCGTGCGGCGCACCGTACGTGCTGAGTGCGACGTATGTGAGTCGCTTGGAGATGACGTCACGGGCAGGGGCGACGCTGCAAACCTCGGGACCGTTTCGGCTGGGGACGGGAATCCAACCTCCACGGAGTGATCACGCTCCCTCCCGTTCGCTGCCCTACATGTCACCGCCCCTCGCGAGCTACCGAGACCGAGACCGAGACCGGGACCGAATGACAGGTAGATCCATTTTTATTATTATTATTTTTTCTTTCAGGTCAGTCACTCAAGTCTCTGCTCACAAGGCCGGGTCGACCAGCGGGCTGAGCGGGCGCGCGTGCGGCGCGACGCATGTGCTGTGAGTGGGACGGACGTGAGTCGCTCCGCGATGACGTCATGGGCAGGGACGACGCTGCGAACCTCAGGACCGTTTCGGCTGTGGACGGGAATCAAACCTCCCCGGAGTGAACACCCTCCCTCCTGTTCGCTGCTCTACATGTCACCGCCCACGCCAGCTACGGCGACCGAGACCGAGTGACAGGTAGGTCCTTTTTTTTTTTTTTTTTTTCTTTCAGGTCAGTCAGTCACTCAGTTTCAGGCAGTTTGTCCCTCGAGTCGGTCTCACTCACCACTCCGTCAGTCAGTCTGCCTGTCACTCTCAGTCACCAGTGAGACTCAGTCACTCTCAGTCGGTCACTCAGTCACTCTCAGTTAGTCTGTCTCCCCAAGTCACTGCCTCTCTCTCTCTCTCTCTCTCTCTCTCTCTCTCTCTCTCTCTCTCTCTCTCTCTCTCTTCACCTGCCCTTCCAAAGTCCAGCTCCAGTGGGGGTGGGTGGGGTGGGGTGGGCGGGGGTTGTGAAGCCCAAAAGGATGAGACGGAGTCGGTGCACAGAGAGACAGGACACAGAGTCAGATGGAGGTGATCTCCCGACAAAGTGCCGATGACAGCTTTATTTATACCATTTTGCACAAGGATATGAATATTTTTTTTTCTGTGGATTAATTGGTATAGACAATTGATTGATAGGTATGAGCAAGTTTTTCTTCTTCTTCTTCTTCTTCTTTCTGATCTAGTCATGGTTGGTCAAGTGTTAGACAGGTGATCATTTTTCTGTTCCTTGACAGAAACTTTTCCTAGCAACGTGGACTCTGTTGTGTTTTACGTTTCTATGCGACGCGGTTTCTAAGTGCATGGGACCACCGTAGGAGCTTGCAGTATGTAGCAGCGACTACGGAGTCTATCAGCTTAGGGTGAAATTCAGGTCACCTACTGCCACAGTGAGCTAGGATTCTTTCTTTCCCACAAAAATATTCTTACAAGTTTTAATAAATTTATAATCAATCTAAAATCATAAACTCATATCTTCATTATACACCCCTCTGTAGGGCACAGTAAGCAGCAAACTACATTTCCCCTTCCTCTGTGTGGATACCGACATCTCCCTGACATAAGACACAGGTCGCCATGACTCCACTACCGAAGGGACTAAACAAGTTCTTACATGGTGAACGATGCAAGGGCATTCATATCATAGAAACTATTTCTGTGTGTTAACTATAAACAATCAAGTCAAGTATGATGTACGATTATTCTTTTTTTTTTTTATACTTGATATGTAATTCTAATAAAATATTGACGTAGTAGGTAAATGCAAGAGATAGATAGAAGGAAGGCATGATTGAGTGCGGTAAGAGAGCAAGTGTCGATGATCAGGTTTGTGCCTATAGACTAGGTCTTAATCCAAACCAGACGAGGGCAGCAAAACATCCAAGGTTGCAGAAGGTTTCTCTCAACCCTGGGGGGTGGGGGGAGGGGGGAGGTTCTAAGCCTCCCCTCTGTTGGTCCCCATTTTCTTGCCTGCCGGCCCCCCTGCCTACGACCGTGCCTGTCTTAGGTTGTTCCTCCCTTGACGAATCTTACCCGTCTCTGGCTAGCCAGCCATCTTCCGGGGCCATACAGGGAGATGTAAAGCTGGTAAGTGAGAGAGAAGCCATATTCTTGGAAAAGGTTAGCTTTTTCCTTCTTGGCAGATGTATGCCCTGTGGCTTCCAGGCCCAGCACTTGTCTTGCAGTATCTTTACTTCTTGAAAAATTATGGGATTTGTTGATTTCACGTGTAAGGCACAAATGCTAGTCAAGGGCTGTCATGAGGGAGGGAGGGAGGGAGGGAGGAAGGAAGGAAGGAAGGAGGGAGGGAGGGAGGGAGGGAGGGAGGAAGGAAGGAAGGAAGGAAGGAAGGAAGGAAGGAAGGAAGGAAGGAAGGAAGAAAGAAAGAAAAAAAGCTAATAGAAGTAGCAGAGGGAAGGAAGAAAAGATGAGAAGATTGATGAAGTGTCAGACAGGGTTATTCAAGTCAATATTCTCTCGTAACTCTATTTCTATAAAACTCTCCATCACTAGTTTCACTAGCATGGTAACAATAAAAGGGGGGTATTCTCAGTGGAAATGGGGTGGTCAATGTTTGACTGACGGTAGGTTTCGGTACTTTATGCTGAGATCGCCATTGGGCCCCGGCGTGTTCCGTTCTTCAGGAGCACTGTCCTGAAAAGCTCCTGGGAAACTTATGTTCTCATCCTTTCCACACTGCTCGGCAGAGGTTAGTTAACCCTTAGCGAAAAGGCAGGTCAAAGCAAGGCCAAGAGTATAATAAAAAAAAGCGAAATCAAGGTGGGTAATAGGGGGAGCCGGCTGCAAAGGCCCCTGCTTCGTGGGGGTCTTCTTCCAGCCTGAGTTTTGCTACACAGCTTGAATGGCATGGCTCCCTCAGCCACCCCTTTCTCCAACTTGCTCTCTTTCAATAAAACATAATAAACCTTTCAGGTTGCCTCTCCTCCCTGAGGCCGTCCACACTTCTTCACTCTTTAGGTAACTATCAATAAAACTTGTACTGTGCTTCATGACTGTGTCTCTGCCCTTCGATTCTTGTTGGCGGCGGGGAGGGACCAAAACCGAGCGCAATACACAACGCTTCCCCCTGACAGTTTCACCTACTGCACAGGGAGAGAGACCTCCCCAGATGTGGCTGCCCAAACAACACCGTGAACGTGTGGGATGACACCAAGGACTTCCCGCGGGGAGCGGTGGCGGTGGGGGCCGGGAGCCCCATCGATCTGGAAGATGATGGACGATGAAAACCCGGTCCTAGAACAGCGTTGCTTTAGGAGTGAGTGTGATCTCTGGGCCCACAAGCCAGGGTGGAGGAGCCACCCCCTGCCAGGCCTCCCTCGGCCCTGATCACTCCCTCTGAGCCTGGGTACGGCCTAGGAATGCGAACCGGCGACGAGATCTGCAAAGCGCGTCCGGCCCCTCCCTTCCCCAACCCCTTTGACTCGGATGGTCACACACACACACACACACACACACACCAACCGCCCTCAGCACCCCCACAGCCCCACCCCGACCCTTCCAGGGAAGACATCTTGTATGGCGTCAGCCTCCACGCCCAGGATTCTCAAAGGGTTCACGGGGTTGCCTGGGTTACGAAAGGGAGGCTGAGTTCGGTCTCCGCTTTCAGGGGCGTATCTCAAGAGATCCCGCCCTTATCCCCCATCCCCCACCCCCACCCCCCGCCATTTGCATGCTGCAGCCTGTGGGTGGGGGAGTTGAAGAGAGACATTCAATGGAGAGAAGCCCCGAGGGGGAAGTCAAATGCTCCCATTGAATTGGACCGGGGGGAAGTTTCTGCATTTGAAAGGAGCGATTGAAGGAAGCCCGCTGAAGTCGATCGTCCCTGACCCTCCCCTCCCCCACTCCCGAGTGAGCCCGGCTGACTCGGTGGGAACCGAAAGCTGGGGGTTTCGTGCCGAGGGGGGGGGGGTGAACTAAACTCCTGGTCCCCGGGGAAATTGCACAGGGGAAAAGCCGAGTTGGTATCTCAGACGGAGCGGGGTCAAGGGGATGAGATGCTTGTGGACGACACAGGGAGGGCTGTTCGGTGACCTCCCGCCTTCCCCTTCCTCTGAATGAGAAGAGGGCAGAGGGGAACGGGTGGGGGTGGGGGTGGGGGCGGGACCCGGATGTGACCGTCAGCCTGCCCGGGGACTGAGGCTGGGGGGCGGCGGTGGCGGCGGCGGCCCCGCCCTGCCGCCCCTGGCCGCTCGATCCGTTCTGGGACGTGCGGGCAAGGGCAAGAAAAACACATGCCCGACAGCGGGGTCGCTTTGGCTAGGCGGACTCACCCCAGCAGCGCGGCTTCATGCCTCACGTCATGGTCGCTCCCACTCCCCCAGCCCACCCCAGCCCCGACTCTAGCCAGGGAGACAGACAGTCAGGAATTTTCTGGTTGAGCCTGGGTCGGTCAGAGACATAGGTCATGGATGCCTCCCCACCCACAAGAAGGTGGAACCACCCACCTGGGAGATGGAGGAGGAGACTTTCGTCCCCACGTGGAGGTGACCCCATCCAAAATCATAATAAAAATAACAACCGTTTTCTTTGGAAGACTTCCTTCCTTCCTTCCTTCCTTCCTTCCTTCCTTCCTTCCTTCCTTGCCCTGCCTTGAGAAAAACCCTCCCTTTCTGTCGTCTCTCTTCTCTCTCTCGTCACTAGGTGGCGTGCTTGCCTGATTCAGAGATCACTTCCTCAAGCCGAGGGGATCTGCTGGCCAGGGACCTTGGCCCAAGTGTGTTTTCGAACAGAACAGTTGATGTTCTAGGGTACCCTTGGTGGGGATGAGCAAAGCCAAACTCCCCTCCTCGCTGACAAGTCCTCAGAACTCTCAGGAGAGCGACCGAGAGGACGGATCTCGGAGACGGAAAGGCTTCTTGAGCCCTGACAGATGCTAGCCAGCCGGGAGGAGGACTGGACTTGAGGCCTGGGATGGGGACGAGAATGGTCTGCTTCGCCAGCAGGCAGGCCCGGTTCACGGGAACGCTATGTCCACCCGCCTCAAGAAACGGGGCGTGGTTAGGAGGGTGCGGGGCCGGGGACACCCGCCTCCAGGGGGAAAAAAAAAAAAAAAATAGTCGTTTCCCTTCCCCTGGGACGATGGCTGGCTTCAGCGGGGCGAGCCCGGGAACGGGTGGTTGGTTGGTCAGTCAGTCCATAGACAAGGCTGGTAGACGACTCGTGGGGGATGGCCAGACGCTGGTCCCACACAAGGTGTGTGGGCGGGGGGTGCAGTGGTTCTGGGGTCCGTCTGGACAGTGGCCGCGACGACTGCATGTCAGAAATGTGGAGCTGGCCACTGAGCGACCTGGCCCCTGGCCGGCCTAGCCGGTGGCCAGCGGCATCCTCTCCCTGTCCCCCCGGCCCCCGTTCCGCAGCCCTCTGTCCTGTGGCTTGATTTGGGCTGGCTGTCTCACCCCTTCCTAACCAGCCCCCCACTCCCCCTTTTCGTCACGATCTTTTGTAGAGCTGTAACGTGTGTTTTATGTTTCTATTTTACCTAGGCCCTTTTATGGTCAGGGCATCGTCCGTCCCCTGTTGCTAGGAAAGCTCATTCCCAAGGAGGTCATGCCCCTCGGAGGAGGGCGATTGAAACATGACTTCGGATGAGATGAGATATTCCCGGCCCCGTGACAAGTCCAGGGCAGCAACAAGACAAGACGGAAGGAAGGAAGAGGGGAAGAGGAAGGGGGTGGGGGCTGAGGGGAGCGGGGAGGGAGAGCCAGAGAGAGACAGAGACAGAGACAGAGGGAGAGGGGGAGAGAGGGAGAGAGAGAAGAGGATGAACTATACTATCTATCCGTCAACTGTCCTCATCAGGGATCCTCAATTTCCTTTCCTTAAGGAAGAGCATCTTTTTCAGGGAAAGGCCTAGATGGCTCATTCGCTCTGTCCAGCAGGCAAGCATTGTGCTGTCTGTGGTTTCGTTCCCAGGCTGACATCATGGCGAGGAACAACGGGTACGAAGGTTCCATGAAATAACACCAAGCACCCGTGACGGTAGAGCAACACAGACCGTCGGTAAGACGGTTTTCATCCACGAGCCCCGTGACCCCGACCGTCATTCTGCCGTCTCCCCTAAGTCGGGGTTGGATCCCTCAGGGCCCTTATTGGTATAAGAGCGACAGCCCGATGAAACCCCACCGTTTTAGGCATTTCAGGAGGGTGCCTGGGCTTGAGATTTCCGGGACCCCACGCCTCATGTGCAGTGCTCAGAAGGATGACGACAGGAGAGGAAATCTAAGGGATACGAAGGAGGGTGGTTGTGAATCTCTCAGGACACACAGGCCTGGTCCGGACCCTTAGGTGGAAGCGGTCCGCTCTGCGATGGCAGCGGCGGCTGCTTCCCTTCCTAGTCATGCGGAATCGGAGATGGCAGATCGGGAGTGCCGGACGGACGGGTCACTAGGTGGATTAGCCTTCCCCCTGACCCCACCCCCACCCCCACTTTGTAATATTTCATTTCATTTTATTTTATATTTTATTTTGGGGGGTGGGGGTGGGGGGTTTAAAGGTTAGTTAACACGGATCCAGGCGTCGACTCCCTGGGCTCTGGCTCCACGGGGCATCACAGGAAGTACTTGGACATATGTCAACGTGTGAGGTTGGAAAGAACTTCTGTGGGTGGGGGTGAGCTGAGCCGTCTCTTTGGGCAGCACACAAACTGTCCGGGTTGGATTGGGTTTCCCACGGCCCTGACCGACTGTGGATGTCTGCAACCACCCACCCACCCACCCACCCACCAAGGAGCCCGTCTTCATGTCTCTCTGAGTCGGGACCAGGCTGCTTCTGTGTCGCAGAGACATCAGGATGTCGAGCGTCTGACAGCCAGGGGGTTCGGATCGGGTTTGGTGTGCTGGTAGGAGAGAGGCATGCACTGGATCCACCTGGGCCACCAGCTTTATGGATTCGGTGGCTGCTGCCACCTTGGTGGGCCAGTCAGCTAGGGCATGTCCCCAAAGCCCAGGTTTCGTTCCTTCCACGGGAGCCTCCGTTTGGATGACAGCCGTATCGTGGGGTAACAGAATCATCATCGTCAGGGATCCGATGAGACTAGAACGTTCCCGATTTCTAGGAGTTCCACATCATTTCCAAAGCAGTGATGGACCCCTACCTACAAACAGAGCACACAGAAAGCTTTGTAGGCCTATCTTGTCGGACAGTGTTTCCCGTGGAAACTTCACACAATCAAAACCAGTTTAGCCACTTAGAATTGGACTGGAGTAAGTTTGTCTGAAGTATCAACACAGGTTTCTGGTTTCTTCCCTCCCTCCGCCTCCCCCTCGCCCTCTCCTCTCCTCTCCTCTCCTCTCCTCTCCTCTCCTCTCCTCTCCCTCCCTCCCCCTCTCCTCTCCAGCTCCCTCTCCCTCTCTTTCTCACTCGCACTTACTTACACACTCCGTAGACTAGGATAACTGTGGTTAGGGTCCGGAGTCGACCACCACCTCTTCAAATAGACAGAAGATAATGCAAGTCACACAGCGAGGTTTATTTCCAGCTAGCTGGGGTCCAAGTGTCTGCCCGACGCAGCGGGTTTCCACAAGGACCCAGAGCACTCAAAGCCAGGGGTTTCTATGGCATTTTCGAAAAGCACTGACTCACAGTAACTTTCCATAAATTTTGGCTTGTGCTACATCCTGGGGGTTAAGCAAAAGCAAGATAAGACCACTCCTCAAATGTTAGGGTGGTTCAGCAAGATAAGCTGACCAGAGTCGCAACCGCCCGCAACCCGGTGTCCATGATTAACTTGTTCTTCAACACCTGTTTATCAAGCCTTACCCAGTTCCTCCTTTCCTGAGTCCTGCACTCAGAAAACGGCTCTTTGGCCCTTAAGATGGCCATTCTCATGCTAATTCATTCCTACACTGTGAAAAAAGATGCTTGGCTGTCTGTGTGCCCAGAGGGACAATGAAAGTCTTCACAGGCAAAATACGGGAGGGGACCCGGTTGCTGGCAAAACTCAGCTCTTTTACTAGGAAGCACACTCCATTTTCTTAACGAATGAAAGACCCAATGAAGGCAACACCCAGCACAGGAAAATCGTTTGAAAAGTCGATGCCTTTAAAGGCAATGCACACACATCACACACAACACACACAACACACACAACACACACACAACACACACACACACACACACACACACACACACACACACACACACACACACACACACACACACACACACACACACACACACACACACACACACACACACACACACCAGCCCTTTCACAGTCTCTCACATAGGAAGAGCAGACCAATAGTCCCAGGACACTTTGTCTTCCTGACACAGAGAAAACTAGATTTTATTCTTGTGCCAGCTTACTTCTGCTATTAAAAATCATCTTAAAGAAACTCATTTAGATCGTAGCTGGCCTGATCACACACGTCGATTCTTTTCCCAAGGTTCCTTTTCACAGCCCTTCTGCAACTTTCTTCTTTATGTTCAGCTTTCGTCCAAAGATTTCCTTTTTTCAGGAACCAGCCTCTCACACTTTTAGGACACCATTTCTTTTCCTCTCTCAATTCCTCTCTTCCTTCCCTCTTTCCTTTCTGCCACCAGCCCCTCCCTCTCCCTCCAACCCCCTTCCTCCTCCCCTCCCCCCCCCAGTGAAAATGCATTTCTGTGTCTCATACCTTCTTTGACTGAAAGCATAAAGCATACGTCCCACTTTTCCTGCATACAGAGATGTTTCCTGTATTTATTATTGCCAGTGGCTTTTGTGACACTTAGAAGGATTCTTAGCTTGCCGAGACATCACTTCCTGTTTTTTTTTTCCCCCTTAATCTATAAAATTTTGGTTTCTGTTGTTAAGTAGCAAGCATATCAAAAATGTGTGGAGAACGACCACCACTCAGCTTTCATAAACCCACTTTTCTCATATGGAATATGTTTTCAGGAAGAAGTAACACGTGGCAGAGGCGATGGAGGCCTCCCGTGCATCACTTGAGCCCATTTGCCTCCTGTTTCTGCGGAGGTAAACATGAGCCAGATTGGGGTGTTCACCCTTCCCGTGTGTGTTCTTAGGCTTTTAGTATATGTGTCACAGCAGTCTTGCTTGGCATGTTCTGAAACGACGAAACCTTCTCACAGGGCACATCGCTTGGCCATTTCTTAACTCATCATGGTTCCTGAGGGGAAGCCAAAGTAGTACACGTACCTTGTACTCATTCGTGTCGGCAACCAAAGATGACAAACAAACCTCTTGCACGGTCCATTTGCTAATGGGCACTGGTTCCAGGGTTCCACAGTTAAAACAGCAGTACTGCAGTGAACTTTCTGGACACGTCTCCGTGAGGAGAGTTGGCATGGCGAGAATGACCGTCGCCTACGATGCCCACAGAATGGGTGAGTGCATTGGCATCTCCAAATAAACTAGGTGTTGCGGACCACTCTCCGAGGTGATCGCAGAAGTCTCCCTGCCGCCAGCAGAGACGAGAGAGCCCACGGCTCCAAACTCAGCAACGTGGTAAGCATCGGGGTTCGGTTAGATTTTCACATACGTCCGCCCATCGAATGGCAGTGCCACGGTATCTCAAGGTTGTTTCCGTGTACAGTTCTCGGGTGACTGGTGAGAGGAAGTAGCTCGTCAGGGGGAAAAGGACTATTCCGGGATGCTCGCCTGTGAATCACCCTTCCCGGATTCTTGCACCATCGTCTGGATTTCCAGCGAGCCCTCCGTCAGTGACACGGCACGCAATCAGAAGTTTGGATTCTAGCATGAACGCATGTTTCGACCTCTGCTGTGTGTGCTTCTTGTCTGCTCTGGTATCCACGAGTCTTTCCTTTGCTTTGGTTTTCATGGACAGATCTTGGATCCATCCTTCCTGACAGGAAGTGTCTGCATAAATGGACAGCAGCCTGTGTGCTGTGCCATTGAGTCGCGGGTTATTTTCACATTTCAAAAGCGTTTCCCCCCCACCCCCATGGAGGTTTGACGTCGATCTTGTGTGGCTATCCTGGATACCTATCAGCTACATGACGGATATTTATGTGCCTCGTTTCTCCAAGTTTCAGAGGTAGCAATTTTGCCTCCTCTCATTTCTGAATCTTAGACCGTTAGCATCATCAACTCCTCTGAAGCGTATCTGATATTTGTATTTGTTTGAATAGAAGAATCTTAATCTATAGAATAGGTTCCAGAGAAGTTATTACAGATGCATACCGTCTGTGTGATCCTGGTGCGAGCATATTACATCTTATTCCAGAACACAGTGCAGTGTATCAGACTTCCAATATTTGGATGTGCACTTTGAACCCCCGCCCCCACCCCCACCCCCACCACCCCCACACACATGTGAGATACACTTTTCACGGATGTCAATACAGTGCACGGGGTGGCTGGTGGGTGGGCACAAAAAACAAAAACAAAAAAGGACTCCCTGAAGTATATACTTTGGCCAAAATACTGGGACTCTTTCAACGTGAAAAGCAAAGCAGAAATATGGACTTTTAAAGACCCTACCTGTCTGGTATGTGCAGTGTAAATCAACGAGACAAATACCCGGATCAGTAAAATGTTCACAAGGAAAGATTTCCTATGAACTCTCAGTAAGCTTGTCCACATCTAGCCCTCACGTATGTAGGCCGTTTGGGCAGCCGTGCGAAAACTGCCTCTTAAAGGATCAAGCATCAGAATCAGAGAGGAAGAGTTTGCAGTAGACTCACTGGCACCCGGATAGTTTAATGCACCTACATGTACATTTTACATCAGAGTCAAAATTGGAGTTCTGGTAATCCCGTGGAGACATCTTGCTGAAATGCCACGAAAATGGTTGCCGCGTTCCAAGGACCTAAACGACAACACCAAAGGAAAAAAAAAAAAAAAAAAAAGTCAATGCAGAGTTCAGTTCACTCCAAATATGTTTTCAGTCGCTAGTCTGGACCAGGCATTAGAGCTAAGGAAATGGTTCTCCTTCCTATGGAGTTTACGATCTAGTGAAAAAAAAACTACAAGTGACGGAAGGAACTGTTTGTCTCTTTCTCTTGGTGCCTGCCTCTGCCTCTTACACGTTAGCACGTTGACTCTGTAAACCATTTCTGGTGAGGAAAATCAGCTTCCACCTCTCATCGGGAGAGTCATCTACTTTCATGCGTGAGGTTGACGTGCTGTGCTGTCACCGTGGACGGGACACACGGGACTTGCAGCAGCAGCAGCAGCAGCAGCAGCAGCAGCAGCAGCAGCAGCAGCCCAGAGTTCCAGACTGGGAAAGGATAGGAAGACTCGGGTCTACTTTCAGTCTCCTGGACTTTCATTTCTCTGGCTCTGGGTGAACCACTTTCCAGCGAGGCATCCAACGGAACTAGGGGAACTGTTGACTACCTGGCATCCTCTAAGAGTGCCACTTCTGGGCGGGTACACAAAAACTAGCCAAACTCCCAAAAGGCGTAAAGGAGGAGCACACTGGTAAGGTCCCACGAGATCCAGAGCTCCGAGGCGACTCTTGCTCAGTGGGAAGGCAAGAGGGGAATCGAGGCAAGGTGCAGGCCACGCTGGTAAGGAGTGCTCAAGTCCAGTGGGCCTGGCAGAGGAGGTGATGACCAATCGTTCTAAAACTTCCAGAAAATTCTAATAAAAGATGTTATGTTAAGCACGAAGGCTGATTTAAGTGGAACCGAAATGGACGTGTCCTTGCTACAATCAGCTGCCTAAGTTTACCGGCAGGCATTGAAGTGGATGGTATCTGCTAAATCTTTCCAGGCTCCAGGGCGAAGCGAGGGGACGCCCTCCCACAGAGAAAAGGCCGACCGACCCACCGACCGACCGACCGACCGACCGGGTGTGTCGCACGGCTGTCTTTCTCTCTCCCAGGTGGGAGCTTCCTCTTCAAGTTAAAGCCAGACACACACGCCTCTGGCTTGCCTTTCTAAAGAACTGGGAGGGATGTCGGTCCCCAGAGCCTGAAAAGGAAGAAGTGTCTTCTCTTCTGCCCACAAGCCTGACCTCAATACAAACTCTCGAACGGAGAGGCTTGGCCCCCAAGAGAAGTAGACAGTCTGATAAGGTGATGCAGCCAAATCTATTTTAATGCAAGGAAAGAAAATAGTCAAAAGTCCTGTGAACTACTACAATAGGGGACTCGTTCTCTAAATCTTTTTGGTGAAAACCTAGTCTACTTATCGAGCTCATTATCTTCAAAATTTTGGAGGTTCTCTTTTGTTTTTAAACTAGACTCCCCAAAACGGAAGAAATCTGTCTTCCGCAGCACGGCCTGGCTTTCAGTGACTGGTGCTAGAATGGTACTTGCATTTTATTTCCAGCCCCCTGGACACACACAGTCCCTATCATTTCAGAGCCTTCATTCAGCCCTGTTAGTCTGGGGCCGTCGAAACCTTTACCCAGTTATGTCAACTGCTCACCTTCAGAGTGTATTCTTGAGAACTGAGACACTTTGGGTCAAATGAGCTAAAAGGAAGCAAGGCAATTGGATATATTAGTAACTCAAATCTTTGTGTCGGTTTATCTGTCTGTCTGTGTATATGTTCTCTCATGAAAAGTATTGCTAGCTGTAGTACATTACATCTCAATCTGTATGTTGGTGTGTGTGTCTAAGTGGGTCAATGAGAAATCTATTTCTACCTCCGGATGGTACTAATAAAATGGATTTACAGACAAGCGCTTGTGAAAATTGGGCGTTCTAAAACTTCCAGAAAATTCCAATAAAAGATGTGAAGCGTGAATGCTAATTTAAGTGGAACCGAAAGGGACGTGTCCTTGGGATTTTCAGCTGCCTACGTTCACCTGCAGTCATTTAGGTGGATGTTATCTGCTAAATCTTCCCAGAATAAAATGCTTAGAGGCTTGACTCTGTCTCACATTCAGTCAAGGTTTGGCATAGTGAAGAATGAGTCGGCTAAGTGTGTAGCAAGCGAACAGCTCAATACTAATTGTGTGTCGCAGTGTGTAATCCCACCGACAGCCTGCCTGAGAATTTTTGTCGTCACCTAAAATCTTAAAGTTTTGCTCAGTTCAGACATATTCTGTGCTTAGTGGGACTGTGCCTTAAAGCACACGATTCCAGAAATTAGTCAAGGTGCTCATAAATTTGTCCATCTAAAGAAGGCTAGTGTGACGGCTTACAATAGCCTACTTCTCAGTGTTCACTGAAAATTGCAAGTTCCTAACGATTTTGAATTTTAACTAAAAGTATTTGAAGTCATGAGGAAAACATTTGTGCATGCTAAAAAAAAAAAAAACAACGGGTCTTTGGATAAAAGGAAGTAACTTTGTTCTAAAGTACAGCTGTTTCTTTAAAGAGGGAGAACACGGATGTGTAAGGAAAGTTGTGGAAAGCTTGTGGAAAAACGGATATGGTCATGCTCTGTGAAATAAAAGCAAATGAGTCTCGATATCAAGGACACGGCAAAATTCGAATTTTGTTTTCGGCGAACAAGACAATGTTTTCTCAAACGGTTAGTCTGCTGCTCTTCGTGTTGAAAGATTGCAAAAGGTTTTCTAATGGTTTTATCAAAGCAGTTTCTCATGCTTCAAGTCTCAAGGAGTCGTCTGAGTATTGAAGAAAATGAGATCCCCCCGGTAAAAGGACTAAAAGCTAAACGTTGCTCACGACTGTGGAACCTTCTGTATTTGCCTTTGAGGTATTTTGTGGTCATGCTGGTTAAGTGGATAAGTATTGCTTCTTGGCAACGTATCATCTTATTGAGGCAAGTGCCGAAGAAACTTCCTTCTGACGGCGTCCCAGAATCAAGTTCAAAAAGGTGCTTATACCTCTACTTAACTCTGATATTTTCCCGAGGGCCCCTGGAACCTGTCAGAGGAATTTTTTCTCCTCGTCGGGGAAAATATTTGGCTAATTTGGCCTATTTATCTGACTGACACACACACACACACACACGCACGCACGCACGCACGCACGCACACATTTATTTATTTGTTTATTTATTTACCTGGAGAGCACTGCCAAAGGGAATGATGCTAAACTTTGTGACTGAATGTTCTGTGTCACAAAAATAATCCAAATTTCCTCATGTCCACTGTCTTAGGGTAAGCTCTCTCATCAGATCTTTAACCGTTGTCATTTGTCAGTCTTTTGTCATTTCTAGTCACTGTTTTATTACTCCTAAGCTAGTCAAGAGCTAGATTTCAGCAGAACAGGTATTAGTTACCTAGGACGACTACGTAAACTAAGGAAGATGATTTTGTGGCTTTTTGTTTCGAGTGTTGCCCATAAGCTGCCAACAGTTTAGTAAATGACTGCCTGTATAAGCAGAACTGAAACTTTATCTTTCTACCTGATCCCTCCAGAATTTAAAAACTCTCCGTGGCTATTGTGATACTTCCTGGCAGTCTGTTTATTTGCATGAGTTCAATAGGAATCTGCTTTCCCTGTAAGAGGACCCATTAAAAACACTGGTGATATTCGCAAGGCTTTGACTGGAATGGGATACCTGAGAGGCACGTGTGTAAACTCAGATAGGAACGGACAGCTTTAAGGAACTAAGGTAGACCTGACAAAAGCCAACAAAGCCCCTTGGAAGAACAGGCCTGGTACCTTGCTTATAGGGTTCCCAGCAGCCTGACGAGGTGACTGAGGAAGGTCACCTCCTGGCAGGTACGGGAACCTCAGGATGTCTCGGGGACCTGGAGAAGGGAGGAATTCACCCAAATCTACAGGTACTGCAGGCAAAACCCGATGGCGAGTCTGGCTTGGCTATCTGGCCTCACGGGGCCTTTGAAAGTTCCATCTGAAATTCCTTGTGAAAAGTGCCAGCAAAGCCCATTTAAAAAAGCCTACGTAATCGATTGCTCTTCTGGATGCGTTTATGCAAATAATCGAGCCAAAGATTAGTTATTTTCTAGGGGAGAGTAGTATCGTTTCAATCACGCGGCCTTTATCTGTACTACATCCTAGTACTAGTCATGGGGACAACATAAACTGAATTCAGAATTCTAGTTTCCCCAGAAAATATCTGGCTACGATTCTCCAGATGTGTTAGTTGTTGTTCTTCTCCCCCCATCATTTCTATTAAAGTTTCGCTCTTTCCGGTTCCCATATTCCACCACGCATTCTTCATCTCATCACGTTGGTCCTTCCGGAATGGAAGATCCAACTGCAGATGTTGCTATTTAACCTCATAACGCCATTGGTTCTACCTTGCCTAGAGGCCATAAAACTGCAAATAGTCATAGAAATGGAACCCGGAATAGAAGTGCCCGTCTTCCGAGGGCCTCCTCAACTGACCGCTGATGGAGACCTGACTGCGCCCTTTAGTGCACCCCTTCTCAGCATGAAGCAGCCAGAGCGGTCGTCGTCGCCCCCCTTTCCCTAGCAGCAGCTAGGGTCTCTATCTGTAGAGGGGGGAATGAGACAGGGACCCGTGGGCTTAGACAGAGTAGGGTGAGGGCCTCCGGAGAAAGCAAGGCAAGACATTCACGGTCGAAGCCATGTCACAATCCATGTCAAGTCCCTATCGAAACTCTGTGTTCAGCGGTATGCAGAGTCGAGGTCACACTAATTCTCTAGGGTCGAGACACTAGACTAGGAATGTAGACATCTTCAGTGAGATCAGTTCCAGGTCAGAAGGCCAGGAGCGACTCGGCCTTGAATGTTTTGAGCGTTCGGCAAAGGCATCTCAGCATAACCCGTGACTTCACTGTCAACAGCCCTGGCAGACAGACAGCAACCCAGCCGGCCCATCTTGAGGGCAGGGCAGCACAGGGCAGGTGGTGCAAGTCCACACCCTAAGCCCTCAATTCTCAAAAATCCTCCACTGCCTCTAAATCCCCTAGACAACACACCACCGCAGGCTCTCTTGTTCCCTCCTGGGGTGAGCCAAGAGCCCCTTCCGCCCCCCCACCCCCACCTCTCTCACTTTATTTCTAAACAAAGAAAGCCTCTCCCTGGCTCTCCTACCTTGGGTGTCTGTGAAACTCATTCTTGGACTTCACAAACAAGAACCCTGGCATCGTCAACTCAAAGAATCGGGTGGCCACTGGAAAGGCTTCCTAGCTTTCTCCACCTACGTTATCCTCCATGGGGTTCTTTCCCTCTGGGTACCTAGTTTCTCACTGTCCTTCAGGGTCAAGAAGACCCTTCACCAGAAAACTCCTAGGGGGTGCTGAATATCACCTTCCGATCTTGTCAAGTTGTGACTCCGAAACTACTCAGTCTTCTTTCTTTGAAAATATCTTGTCGGTTTCCAGCCAGGACAGAGGTGAAATATCTTTGGCACTATTGAAAAACACCCCATTGGGTGTAAGGAGTGGAACTCCCCAAAGAGGGTGCAGAGGACATGACCTTCCTAGGCTCCAGAGCCACTGGCAGAGACAGCAGCAGGGAAGAATGGACGCCCCACCCACCCTGCCATAGGTGCCAGGTAGGCAGAAAGCCAAGCCCAGGTGTAGGATGTTCTGAGAAACAATGAAAGAAAGAAAGAAGGGAGGGAGAGAGACAGAGACAGAGAAAGAAAGGAAGGAAGGAAGAAAGAAAGGAAGAAAGAAAGAAAGAGAAAGAAAGAAATGGTAAGAAGGCAGTGGCTATTCCTGGGAGACCAAGGCTCCTCCTTAACAAATATGTCTGGATTTGGAAAGGAAGAGACAGTGTTACTTCCCTGCCTTGCTTGGACCCTACAGACACAGATTCGGAAGAGCTGCTTCCGGCAAAGATGTGGGCTTCTGCCAGTCCTCCCAGGATGCTCTCTCTATCTACCGGCTCTGGTCCCTACCAGATTTCCCCTTGGTGGCCGTGGAAAGGAATAAAGTAGCAGTTGGAGTTACATTCAGCATTACAGTCCTTCCTTTCTCCCCCACACTGACTTCACATCTCCCCACCCCCATATTTTCTCCCCTCATACATATCCTCTCAAGGCTTATTTGTCATTCGCTTTTTGTAACGACGCTTTCTTCGAGGCTATGCTGGGATCTGGAAGACTTTGCTTAGATTCTAGTTGGAATGCTCCTCCTAGTGGCCAAAGTTCTTCTAGGTCGTCATTACCCTGAGGGCTGGCAGTGATTTTTCGGAGCCCTCGCTTTCAACCCGTGGGATTTTCTAACATATTTTGGTTCAGCTGTGTCTGGCCACCAATGGTGCTGTCACTCACTTTTCTGTCCCATCGGTCACAGGGTTTCCAACAGGATGGTTATGAAGCTAACTCCTCAGGACGTAAAATGAGCTGAGTATGATTTGGCTAGATAGTCACAGCCTCCAGACCCATGGTTTCTGGTGACGGAAGATGGCGCGCCTGCTTAACTTTTTCAAGTTTCAAGGATTCTCCTCCCTGCTGCCCACTGACAAATCCAAAACTCTCTGGGGACCGACAGGGAGAGGGAGGAAGGGAGGGAGAGAGAGAGAGAGAGAGAGAGAGAGAGAGAGAGAGAGAGAGAGAGAGAGAGAGGAGAGATGTGGAGATGGATGTCAGAAGACATCAAAGGGCTTCGTGAGCCCTGACCGATGCGAGCCAGAAGGAGGGGACTGGACTGAGGCCTGGGACAGGGACAGGAGGAGTCTGCTTCACCAGCAGCAGCCGGGCCCGGTGAACGGGATCCCTGTGTCCGCCCGCCTCAAGAAACAGGGCATGTTTAGGAGGGTGCGGGGCCCGAAGGGGAGTTTGTGGGTTGGGGGGCCGGCCCACCCCCCCAACTCCCACCCCCCAAAAGCGTGTCCCAGGTGTTCCGGTTGCACACTGCACTTGCACGGGGGAAGCGTGGGGACCCGTTTCCAGGTGGTGTGTGTGTGTGTGATGTGTGAGGTCAAGGGGCTTTGGTGAAGATTGTCCCGCAGGTTGGTTTTGCTCGCTCGCTGGCTGGCTGGCTCGACCCCCGCCCCTGGCGTCTTTTTCCAGGAGGGCGTGGATGTCTGACCGCCCCGATCCCCTTGGGCAGGGAGGCAGTCGGTCAGGGCTTTCCTCCCTTGAGTGGCCTTGGCACACCTTTGCGGGTAGGGCGGGGGCGTTGTGTATTTTCCTCGGTCGGCTCTTGCCTCTGCCGCCACAAAGAATGGAAGGGCAGAGACACGGTAATGAAGCAGCAGACCAAACGTTTTATTGTAAGTGACTGAAAGAGAGGAAAAGTGCAGGCCACCTCAGGGAGGAGGGGCGCCCTCGCCCCGAGAGGTTTCCGTTTTATTGGAAGAGAGCAAGTGTACACTTGGAGAGAGGGGAGTGTGAGATAAAGTTTGAAGGCATGAGCTTAGAAAGTGCAGGCGACCTCAGAGAGAGGAGCGCACCTACGGTTTCAGAGTCGGGTTTTCGGTTTTTATTTCATAGGCTAGGCAGTGGACGATGATCAGGAATGCTGCGACCCCGGGCCGGTTGCGGACCGGCCAAAGTGCCCCCAGAATATTCATCTTTGTTCAGACATTAAGTTTCTTCCTCCCTCCCTCCCTCCTCCTCCTCCTCCTCCTCCTCCTCCTCCTCCTCCTCCTCCTCCTCCTCCTCCAGAAAATATACTTCGTTGATCCCTCTCCTGGGTAATCAGCTTCTGTGTGGAAACATATCAGTCAAGATGGTCTGCCTTGCCTCCAGTGGGGGCTGAGGCGCCATCGGTTTGATTAAAATGCAATCTTAGCTTTAAGACAGAATTCTTCCTGAAGAGGCTGGGCCTTTGGGCAGGTGCTCAAGTCAGTCTGACGCTGGTATGTGCTCACTGACACGAGGAAAGCACAGGCTACGGCTGAGATGCTTTTCTTTGCCTGGGGAGTATTCACACTTCTAGGCCAACTTGCTCCTGGCCTTGGCGCTTTCTATCTTTTCACTGGTTTACTCTCTGGGGCCCTTCTAGTACGCTGACCGGCCTTCTTCTCTTTCCCGCCCGCTCCTCTCTGTGTTCCTGCCAAACACATGTGCCCGGAGTTCTGCTGGGTTCAGGCCGGTTTGGTTCGTGCGTCTGTCCATCGGCCGACATCACGACGAGGTCTCCGTGGGGTTGGAGCCTTTCCTTTATTCCTGTTTCCTGACAAGGCCGTCTGTGGCGATTCCGGTGACTTTGCCTGTCCCTCCCTAAGTCTTTAGGAAGAGAAACGTGTCCTTACAAAGAACACCCACCGTGTGGTGGTATACATACACGTGGACTCACAGGTATAGGTGTCTATGGGTACACGGGCACGCACGCCTATGAACGCGTGAGCGTATGCATGCGTGCTTGCGTGTATGTGCGTGCTTACTCTTTTCTTTCAATGCCAGAGGAAAATGCTACTCCTTGTGCTTGTTCTTCTTCTTGCTCTTGTTGTTGTTGTTCTTGCTCTTCTTTTCTTTCTTCTTGGTGTCCTTTCTTACCTTCTTCTTTCTTCTTGTTCTTTACATCTTTTCTTCTTCTTCTATCTTCTACTTCTTTGCTGTTTTCTCTCTCTTCTTCTTCTTCCTGTTCTTCTGCCTCCTCTTTCTTCTTCTTCCTTCTTTTGCTTTTCTTTCTCTCTCTCTCTCTCATCCTTTCTCCTTCCCTTTTTCCCTCCCTTTCTCTTTCTCTGTTTTCTTCCACCCCCTTTCTCTTCTCTCTCTCTCTCTCTCTCTCTCTCTCTCTCTCTTCTGTTCCTCCCTCCCTCTCTTCTCCCTGCCTCCCTCCCTCCCTTCCTTTTCTTTGGGGTGGGGATATCATTAATGAAGAACTACATGAGGAGCATTATGTTTCCTAGGCTTCCCCCATCACCAAGTCCGCCCCCTCCCCCCCACCCCGACGGTCACTGTCCATCAGCGTAGTAAGATGCTACAGAATCACTACTTGTCTTCTCTGTGTTGTATGACCCTCCCCGTGCCCCTCCACCCACATTATGTCTGCTAATAGTAATGCCTCCCCTTCCTCCCCCCCTTATCCCTCCCTTCCCACCCACCCTCCCCAGTCCCTTTCCCTTTGGTAACGAGTTACTCCATTCTTGGGTTCTGTGAGTCGACTGCTGTTTTGTTCCTTCAGTTTGTATTCTTTGTTCTTATACTCCACAGATGAGTGAGATCGTTTGATACTTGTCCTTTTCTGCCTGGCTTATTTCACTGAGCATAATACCCTCTAGCACCATTTCTTCTCATGGCCGAATAATAGTCCACTGTGTTTACATACCACATCTTCTTTATCCACTCATCTACGGATGGACGACTTAGGTTGCCTCCATTTCTTGGCTATTGTAGGTAGTGCTGCGATGAACATAGGGGTGCATCTGTCTTTTTTCAAACTGGGCCGCTGCGTTCTTAGGGTAAATTCCTAGGAGTGGAATTCCCGGGTCAAATGGTATTTCTATTTTGAGCTTTTGGAGGAACCCCCATACTGCTTCCCCCAATGGTGGAACTGATATACATCCCCACCGGCAGTGTAGGAGGGTTCCCCTTTCTCCACAACCTCGCCAGCCAACATTCGTTGTTGTTTGTCTTTTGGATGGTGGCGATCCTGACTGGTGTGAGGTGATAGCTCATTGTGGTTTTAAATGGCATTTCTCTGACGGTGATGAGCGATGTGGAGCGAGCATCTTTTCCTGTGTCTGTTGGCCATCTGATTTTCTTCTCTGGAGAAATGTCCGTTTCGATCCTGTGCCCGTTTTTTCATTGAATTATTTGCTTTCTGCCCGTTGAGGTGCGTGAGCTCTTAGTCTATTTTGGAGGTCAACCCTTTATCGGATCTGTCACCTACGACTATATTCTCTCATACTGTAGGATGCCTTTTTGTTCTATGGGTGGTGTCCTTTGCTGTACAGAAGCTTTTCAGCTTGGTATAGTCCCACTTGTTCATTTTTTTTTGCTTCTGTTTCCCTTGCCCCGGGGAGATAATGGTCATGGAGAAGTCGCTCATGTTTACGTCCAAGAGATTTTAGCCTAGTTTTTTTTTTTTGAGAGGGCACCTCTCCTATGTATTGATCAAATGGTTGTTAACAGCAATAAAATTCTGTGGAGGGGACTCGATGCTGAGGACCTATGGAGTGGAGGGAATGCACTTGTTTCCCTCAAGTTCGTTCAGAGAGATAATTTACTGTGCTATAATACAGACTTACTAAAATGCCCTCTTGAGGTACCGTGTCACGGAGCTGGTGCACAGTTTAGCTTCTTTTGCTCCTTCCTGCCTTAGCTCTCTCTCCTCATTAAGCAGCGTTGCAGGGAGAGGGCCACGTGGCATGCCAGGTCAGTGAGAGCCCAAGTGGACCAAAAAAGAAGAGCATAAAAGTGATAACTTACCTACACGGCACGTTGGCTGTCACACCAGCTGCAGGTGAACTCAGTTCCAACTTGGCCTGCGCCGGAAAGGCGAGCTGAACGTGTGAGTCCTCCCAGGAGTTAGACCTCTTTCGAGTGTGGGTGAGAGAAGGATTCAGTCATTACACCGGTTCTGGAGGTAGGGGGACAAAACCGTGTAATGATGTCCCCGAGGACAGGGTCTCTGTGTCCCTCAGCTCACCTGCAGAAATCTGAGAGGTCCCAGAGGAGAGAGCTTGCAAACTGATGGCTGAAGCACTGTCTGTGATGTAAGGTGGAAGGTGAGCTCTCGATATTCAGGAGAGTTGAGGGTTTAGAAGCTGACAGGAGCAAAAGGAACGAAGAGGGGAAATGGACTTTCTGCACGTGTACGGTGACAGCCTGTCGAAAAATGTCTTTTTAATTTAGCGCACCTGCAAACCCACTCGATGACACACCCCTCGCTACCCCCAATTCCCACCCTGGCAGCCCCGACCCCCCTCAGTTTCCCGTTGTGACACAGATTCTGGAAACGGCTCTTTTCTCCACCATCTCCCTCCGAGTTCTCCCCCCCCTACCATCCATCCAACCTCCTTAACCCAAGCCTTTCGCCAAAAACTGTTACTCGCGATACTGCCCTGGTTAAGAAGGTGGTTTCCTTTGGGATTTGAGCTCACAGCCTCGCTGGCTCACCGGCTTACACGGGGCGCTCTTTCCGAGCTTCCAAGAACTCGTTCTTACACCATCCCAAGGAACAGTCAAGTCTTCTCCCCGCCCCAAGGCGGGATCTGGGATTCCTAGACGGCTGCTTCTGCCCTAGATTTGTTGGGAACGCCATCTCCAACCACCACCGGAAGCTGAGCTTATCAGGGGTACGTATGGTCATGCCACGCTCTTCAAGTAAACCAAGTCTCGGTCATCTGTCGTCCTACCAAGTGTTGCACACGTGCTGCGTTGCTAATGCCGTCTGCTACGTGAATGCTGCTCTCTCTCGGGAGATCATCTTAGCATATATTCAGACGATAGCTGTTTCCGGGTTCAGCTCCGACCATTCTGGTCCTGAGAAGTTCCTATTTCACCTTTCCTCTTGCACTGGCTCTAGTTGTACGATTACGTCTGGCAGGGAACCGTCAGCATGTCTTCAGGAGCCTCAATATTTAAAGAATGGCCTTACAGAGAGTGTTTTGCTCACTGATCAGTGTTTATTTTTTATTTTTTATTCTTCTTATTTTTTTGAGAGGGCACCTCTCCTATGTGTCGATCGGATGGTTGTTAACAGCGGTAACATTCTGTGGAGGGGACTTGATGCGCAGTCACCCATCAAGCCCCAGCCTCATCCTCGAGGGTCTCCCATCTTCTGCAGCATGACGAACAAGGTGTTCCACGGTGACCTAGTTCTTACCCAGTGACTAAGTTCTTACCTGGTGAACGGTGGCTAAGGGCAGTCGTTATCACGGACGCGTTCGGTTTTGATCACGCCTGGTGAACTCTCAACCGTCCAGTCGGCTATGATGGTTTCGATTGATTTTTATACTCGATTTATATGTGAATCCCACATGTCTCTCCCTTCCTTACTTTTTATTTTCAGTTTTTAATAAAATGCTGAAGTGGTCGGTAGATGCAGGACGAAGGCAGGAGACATAGTTTAGTGCTGTCAGAGGGAGGGCGAATGTAGACGATCAGGTCTGTGCCTGTAGACTGAGTATTAATCCGAGCTAGACAAGGGGCACAGAACATCCACGGACGCAGAAGATTCCTCTCCAAACGGCGGGGGGTCGGGGGGTGGGGTGGGGGGGAGGCTCTAAGCCTCACCTCCGTGGATCCCCAGTTTCTCGCCTGATGGCGCCCCCCTGCGACCTGTGCCTGCCTTATAGGTTGTTCCTCCCGTGAGGAATCTTACCCGTCTCTGGCTAACCCGCCGCCGCCGTCTTCCGGGGCCATACGGGCAACTGTGAAGTCGGTGAGTGAGAGAGGAGCCGTATTCTTTGAAAGGGGTTATTAGCTTTTTGGCTTCTTTGCAGATGTGTGCCCTGTGGCTTCTGTGCCCGGCCTTTGTCTTGAGGTATCTTTACCGCTCGGAAAGGAGGACGCTACTCGGTGATTTTCGATATGAGGCACGGATTCTACGAAAGGGCTGTCATTAGGAAGGAAAGGAAGAAGAAAAGCTATAGAGGTATAGCAGACGGGAGAGAACACGGGAAGATGGATTCTCTCTCTGACATAACTTCTTGTAGAGTAACCTAAAAGCCTGTGTATGTAGGTTTTAGCAGACTGCGGCTGATCAGACGGCGAGTTCGCACCTTCACAGAATGGGAATACGGACACAGGGCGAAAGCAGACCTACGGTTACCGGCCCTGTCCGGTGAAACCCAGAAAACCAGCGAGGTACCTACCCCCTAGGCATTGGTGAAAACTTATCCATCACAGGATGGATATTGTCTAACTGCACGTGAACGGTTTGAGAGAAATCAGACGAATGAAAGAAAACACACGGCGCATCCCTGGGAACGGTCCACATCCCATTATGTTCTTTTCACGGTAGATAGTCTACAGTCTCACGACTTTGGAGCGCTGCGGCTTGCACTCCTCCTGATTGTGGGTTGAGTTCCGACAATAGCGATGCAGTCAAGTCCGTTGTTGGACTGTACGCACGGGCCCGCTTAGATACCTCCTTCTTCCTTCCTTCCAACGGCGAGGCCAGGAAGCGGCGGGATGAAGGCAGCGACAGCTGCCACGGCGCCGCCAGGATCTTTGTTGAGGTTTTCTGACGATCCGCTTCTGGAATGACTCTCGCAGAGGAGGACGTTGACGGTGGAAGTTTTCTTCATGTCGTATCTTAATTCGTTTTCTGGGTAGGTAGCCAAATTAGGCTCTGATCCTCGGTATGCACACAAACCGACCCCTTTGCCCGCACTTGGTTATGACCTTTATACCGTGGTGAGGAACCTATTGGCGACCGCCACCGGGGAACTGCCTTTCTATTTATTTACTTTTCTAAGAGGACGAAATAGTATCCGAAACCTGTACTTCAGGGTGGGTGGCCATTTCTGACGGTATTCCTTCTTCCTAGGCGAGAGCGTGGGATGGGATGAGTTTCCGTTGGTGGGTGTCCTCCTTCCTCCCTTTGTGTTTACCCTCACGTGCGGGTGGGTGGGTGGGTGGGAGCCCCGGGGCGGCCCGGGATCGGATGGATGGGGGACCTTCACGGCGGCCGGTGGCGAGCTCTCGCCGGCCCTGCGATCCGGATCCGTCCCGCTGACGGACCGACCGGCGCCGGTTGTCGGGCGCCACCTGCCGGCCGCTTTTATGCGGCCTGTTCCCTCTCGAGCTGCGGTGACACCGGGCAAGGGACAGGACGTGGCCACGGTTCCCCGAGGCGGACTTCCAGGAGGACGCGGGTAGCGGGCGCTGCAGGCCCGGTCGTGCCGGGACGCCGGCGCGCTCTGCGCTCGCCGGAGACTGGGGCCGCGGATTCGCTTTCTCGGGTGGTGACTGTCGCCACGCACGCTCGGTCGCTCCCTTGGTGGCCTGGGCCCTGGGAGGCCGCCCGAACGGGTCGACTAGCAGCCAGCGCCGGTGTCCCTCCGCCCGCGGGGACCCACTCACCTACCCACCCGCCGGCCGACCGAGACGGCTGCGGCGGAGAGGGAGACGTAGACGCAAGAGGGAGGAGAGAGAGAGAGAGAGGTGGTCGCGCGCTGTGCCGCGCCGCCCTTTCTGTTCCTTCTCCGTGGCCAGGCCCTCCTCCGTGCGTGTCACACGTCTGCCCGGGCCTCCGCCCCGCCCCGCCCCGCCCCGCTCCGCTCGCTCGGCTCGGCGTCCGGCTCCGGAGGTGGGGCTGGGCCCCGTGGCGTACGGGGTGGTCCTCGTGGGGCTCCAGGGGCCTGCCCGCGGTCCCTCGTGTGGGATCCGTTCGTTGTAGGCGCTCACGTTTGGGGGAGAGGGATACGGCCCCTTGCCCCTCCATTCCGTATGTGTGGAAGGACCGGCCCGGCCCGGCCGGCCCGGCATTGTTTCCTTTCTTTTACACAAGTCTCGTCTCTTTGAAGGCCTCCCCTCCCGCCGACTTATCTCCCGGATGTGGGGACCGACCGGCGGCTGGGAAAGGGAAGGGTGATCGCGATCCCGATCCCGATCCCGATCCCGACCCCGACTCCGCTGCCGCTGCCGCGTGTCCCCGGGCCTCCCTGCTGTCACCCACCGACCCGCGCCCCGCCGACTGTCTGACCCCTCCCCCTCCCCCTCCCCCTCCCCCTCCCTTTCCCGCAAGCCCACTTCAACCTCCCAACCCCCCCCAAGGGTCGACCAGATGGCCCCGGGAGCCCTGGAGCCCTGGTGACAGTGGTGTGATGCTGGGGGGATTGGGCCCGGTGGGGACAGGCCACGCGCTCGTCATGGGGGGACCCCGCTGTCCGTGGGGTGGCCCTGTGATTCCTCTCTCGAGAGGCGGTCCGATTGTACCTGCAGAGAGGTGCTGACACCCTGTCACTCGGTGCTTGTCGCTGAGGGACTCTGGGACCTCTCTTGGACGTGCGTGGCACGGCTCCGGGCTTCTTGAGCGTGTGCGGCCGGATAGATGCCCGGCTCCGCTCCTGCATTCCCTGAGGTCGCCACCCGCGTGTGCCTGTGCGCTGGCTCTTGTCGCGTGCGCCCAGGGAGGTCCCGATCTGGGTGCGCACCCTCACGGTGCCTGGTGACCCAAGGGCGGCGGGGGAGGAGGAGACGTGCGCGTGCGCGCGTGTCCGGGTCCTCTTGCCCTGCGTGGTGCTCTCCCCGCCTGCCTGCGGTTGTGTCGTGATGGACTCCCCCACGACCCACCCTGGAGGCTCTGTGCCTCGTGTGTTGGGCGCTTGTCTGGCGTGGGGTTCTCTCGACTGCACCGACTCCGGGGGAAGCAGGCCCCGTCGTCGTTTCCTGGCCTCGGCGGGCTGCCCTCCTCCCACACGCGGCGGGGGCGTCGTCCCCGTGTGCTCCTGATCGATGTGGCGATCTCGCGCTCTCCTGGGCCGGGCCTGAACCGCGCCGGAGCGAGGGACAGACGTTCGGAGCGAACGGGACTGCTCTTCTCGCTGTGCGCGCGCGGGGCCCCTCGCCTCCTGCCCTGTCCCCGCCCACGCCCCCACATCTGCTGCTGGGCTGCGTGGTGTGGGTGAGAAAGGAAGAGAGGCCAGGGGCGTGCGGAGTCCGGCCCGATCTCGTCCTCCCGCCCTCTGCCTCACGGCGTGGGCGGGCCCGGGGTCCCTGGACGCAGCGGACACCCTCGCGTTGGCCTGTGGGCCGTGTCCTGGCGGGCGGGCCTCTCTCCCGTGGTAGGGGAGGGAGGCCGCCACGCCGCCACGCGGCGAGCCCTTCTCCCGGGTCCCGCCGGCGTGTGTTGCTCGGTCCTCTTGTGGTGCTCCTGGAGCGCTCCAGGTCGCCCGTCAGGTGCCTGAGGCCGAGTGGCGGTGTCGTTCCCTTCCCCCAGCAAGCTTCCCCTGCTCGGCTTGCTGCCGCGGTGGAGTGGAGTGAGTGGAGTTGTGAGTGCCTTGCAGAAGTTCCCGTGAACGAGTGGGGGGTCGAGGCGGTAAGGGAGGCACGCCCGGCCCGTGCCCCTCCCCGACCACACACCGTGGGGGTGTGTGGGGGGAAGGGGGTTTTGTGCGGCCCGGGGATAGGGTGCCTCGTCGGTCCCGCTCGCGTGCCGCGGGGGGGCCGACTCCGTCGGGCGCCGTCCCCGTCGGGGCTGGTGCGCTGGCGAGACGCGTGGGCGTGTGACTGCTGCGGTGGGCCGAGCCAAGGACGCGGGGGTGCCGTGGCCGTCTTGGCCAGGCTACCGTCTCACTGGCTCCTTTTGTTAGCTCTCTGGCGTGCTTTGTTTGATGAGTTGCCGCTGTGCGCCTCCAGTGGCACGCGAGAACAGGGAGGCAAAAGGGCGAGCCTGAGGCCCACAGGCACAAGCTCGTGGCCCCCAGCCGTGAGTGACCGCTCATGCCGTCAGCCTGTGCTGCTTTTTTTTTTCTTTTTTCCCCACTATTTTATTTTTTTTTGTTTTTACCCCTACCGCAGACCCCCCCGCCTCCACGTCTCCTCACTCCACGCCCTCGTGAGCAAAAGCCACCGACACCGCCTTGGCCCTTCTCGTGTCAGGCCGGCGCGTGTGTGGGTCCGAGCCGTGGTGCTCTGGTGGGTCGGGGAGCGATACGCCCTCGGTGAGAAAAGCCTTCTCTAGCGATCCGAGAGGGTGCCTTGGGGTACCGGACCCCCCAGCCGCTGCCCCTCCTTTTCTGCGCGTAGTGGGCAGAGCTCCCTGCCACTCCCCGTGGTGAGGGAGTCCGCCGGCCTCCACCCCTACCTACCGCAGGTGGGGGTGGAGCTGGGCGCCGCTCTTTGCCTACCGCGGCCCGCGCCTCCCCCTTGGGAATCGGGGGAGGGTCCCGCGGGCCTTGGCCGGGCGTCCGGCACGCGTGGAGGCAGGCGCGGTGGTGTGGTGCAAGGAGG